>NC_045127.1:31077923-31377923 GCF_007655135.1 Punica granatum | reverse complement strand
GAGCCGGCTGAAGAGATCTTGAAGCCGGGGTTCTAGCTTGTTGAACTTGAACAGGGCGTACTGTTGCGGAGGTTGCGACTGGATAACAGTTGGCGAGGTTGAGAAATAAGCTTGCGGCGTTTGATGAGGTTGCACATAATGCACGGGATGCGCATATGCCTGAGAAGTCGGTAATGCAGGGGTGTAGTCCACCGAAATCGGCTGTGGAGCCTGATGTCCAGAATTGACGATGCCAATAGTCGCGTCTTTGCCTCTCTTGGATGTTCCAGCGGTTTGTTTCTTCGGTGTCTCTCCGTCCTTCTTCCTTGACGGGCCTTCAATTCTTCCTAGCTTAACACCCATATCCAACTTCTTTCCTGCCTCAATCAGGTCTGAGAAAGAGGAGGTATGAGCTAGGAGATGTGAGTAATATGCGCCTCTGAGCGTAGAGTGAAACAGTTGAACTTGCTGTCGCTCAGTGATTGGAGGAATGTGCTTTGCCGCTTTTCCCCTCCATTCCGTTGCGTATGCTTCGAAAGTTTGACTTTCTCTCATCTCCATCATGCTAAGATCAAGAAGAGTAGGAGGTGTCTCTGCACAGAATCGGTACTGGTCGAGGAATTTCTGAGAAAGATCTGTCCATGTAGGGATGTCGCCGGCTTTCAGGGTCATAAACCAATCTAGCGCCGATCCCGTAAGACTGTCTTGGAAAGTCTGAATGACAAATTCCTCGTAATCCCAATACGAAAGCATTTTGCTATGATAGTGACGGAGATGATGCCGAGGGTCTTTGGTCCCGTCGTACCTCTTAAAATCTGGAATCTTGATCTTAGGGGGCAACAGCATGCCCGGAAAGAGATTCCAGTCACTGTCACCGAAGTCAGGATGGGACGTGCCTGCTTGGAGGGCTCGAATGGTTTCCTCCATTCTCTTCATTCTTTTCTCCTGTTCATTTTCAGGAGGAATGTTTGTCGGTAGAACTGCAGGAGCGGCATGAGTAGGCGTGCCTGGTTCAGTGGGGGGAATATTTAGGGGTGGTGGAGTTTGGTAGGAAAAGCTCATTTGGGTTTGTGGAGCTTGGAAGGAAAAAGGTTCTGCAGTGGGAGCAGGGATTTGTGTGATCGCGACTGGAGGAAACGTCGGTGGTGGAACGGTGTAAATTGGAGGTTGAGTGGGTATGGTGAGCGGCGGCAAAGTGAGCATTGCGAGATCTGTTGATAAGAACGCCGCAGGTGGAAACGGTACCGATGTAGGAGCCGGTGGTGGTGGCATAGGATCACTGACTGGGCTGACTGTCGGCACATATGTCATTGCTGAAAAAGACATATCTTCGCTATCCGTCACATAAATGGGCGGGTCGATCGGATTCAAGTGCACGGTTGTCCTGCGTTCAGGAGGTGGAGTGTGGCTCGAGGAAGCTCGGTTTTGATCCCGAAGCATAGCCATGAGCTCTGTCATATTGGTATTCATGTTGGCAGCCAACTGATTAACCGTCCCTTCGAGTGCAGCGAAACGCACGGGATCGACAACATTGGTTGGCGCTTGTGCAGGAGAAGGGAGGTGCGTTGGAAGAACACCAGAATACGCTATAGATGCTGGAGATGACATCACGTGCGTGTCTTGCGGAAGGGAGTGTGCCGGCATTGGTGGCGCGTCTTGCTCCGAGATAACGGGTTGTTGCTCTTCGGCCATTCTTCCGCGTGCACGAGTAGAATATCGATGCGACGCCAGTTGTTAGTACCTACATGTATGTGTAAGTGTATAAGTGTAATTGTTGTGTGTTGACCATCTTCAAGATGTAAATGACAATGTATGAATGCATGAGATGTATGAGTTTAAAAACACTAATGCCATTACATTAGTTTGATTCACGTTTCATAATTTACAAAGGCATTCTGTTTGAAAAGGAAACATAAACATTAAACCGACAACTGTTACAACCCGTAGCTGAGTGAGCGCTACGCGAGTCCTGTACAGGCAAAAACGCTTAGCAACTGAGCTCAAGGATGGGAGATCCTGCGCGCTCTTGCCTGCGCTCGATCCAACGTAGCGCTCAAACGCGCTATCCCCCTGTCTTGGCTCGCTACGCGTGCACGAGTTTGAGCCAACTCGCTCTGAAGCTCTCTGTGATCAGTGAGTTCTGCACGAATATCCACAAGCTCACAGCGGAGTCGATCTCGCTCTGCTCTAATGACTTGTAGCTCTGTGTGCATGGCTCCTTGGACTGAGCTCTCTGCGTCTGGAATGTCTGTCTGCAGTGTCTGCAGCATCTGTGGCATGCGTAGCCGACGAACAGGTATGAATCCATACGGATGGAACTGCATCACATACGCTGCTGTAGATGAGAAAGCTCGCTCCTCGTCAGTGGGATGCTCCGGGAAGTACAGTTCCTGAACGATGCGCGTGCTCCATAAGCGTCGGACCTCTCTAACCCGTAGAATCCTATCCGAGAGTGAAATTGTGGTGTTTGCCCACCTGAAACGGTGTGAAGTGCGATCTGCCTCTATAGGAATATCTTGTAGTCCACCGAGTTGTCTGATGACTCGGGCTGGAAAGATAAGTGTGCTCCCTAAATGACTGATTAAGGGAAGTCCTATAACTGAAGGACATCCAATGACGAGCGATGAGTGAGCGCTCGTCGGTGATACATGGAAAAGGATGGGATAAACCGAACGGCCTGATGTGTGCTAGAAGCCAAGTCTGAAGCAGATGTGGGGATCCTCTCATCCTGCCTCGTCGATTCTCTCGTACATAGTCAAGAGACCGAATGGTCTCGGCCAAAATGGCTTCCACATAACTAAAGCCTCCTACCACTTGGAGGATGACCTGAGCAAGTGCCCCGTCAGTGAGGTTCGACGAGTACGGGAACAGCATAGTCCCGAAGATGAGCAAAAGAAACCCGTGACAAGCGTCACGTTGATAGGACTCTCCCGTGGCATTCAGAGCACGGGCCTGTATGAAATCTATGAGCCATGTAGTCCTAATGCTGTGCTCCCCTCCATACTGAAGCTCGCAACGAATTTCTTCGTTGCGGAGACCTGAAAGGATGGCTAGTCTGTTCTGTATCGTGGCAAACTGGTTAGGCACCACGATGTCGTGAATCGGTGTAGACCGCTGAAGGAGTGCCGCGTATTCCTCTACTGTAGGGGCTAATTCTGTCCCATGAAAGCTGAAAACGGCTCGCTGAGTGTCCCAAAAACTAATGGCAGTTCTGAGTAGGGTCCAATCGATGGGAGAATCAGCGAGTAATGGTAGGTCTCCTATGATGAGCCGGAGGAATGCACGGTCCACTGGGCGGAATGTGTTCCAAAGGCGAGTAATGTCCGCAGATGGTGTGATGATGATATCAAGCCTAGGACAGGGACGCGAGCAATCCATTCTTACCTAAATGGAAAAGATGTTGGTTTAATGTTTATAAACAAACTGATGCAATGTCCTAGTTTGTTTTGAAAATATGCATGCAGTGCAGTGCAGGGAAAATAAACTATAACATGAGTTCTTTACATTATACAACACTCATTCAGTAAAAACAATAAAAGGCTCGCCTAAAAAGAAAAACTACGAGCCGACTCAAATACTCAACTTTTGGGTCGGTTGGCGGCGTGAAGGCAAATTTTGGTCCAGCATGACGGTCCCTGTTTATGCATGGTTTGTGCTCTACTAGGACAACCACTAACTAGGGATGGGGGCTCCGATTCAAGGGTGTCAATTCCTTGAAATCGAGCGAGGATCTTTGGCGGCTGGTTTGGTGGCAGAGCCGACTCGATCCGTTCCCTTACTCGGAACCTCTGACTAACCTAGATTCCTAAATCGGCGCCCGTGGGATTTCAAGCGAGGTACCTAAATCCACTAGAATGATGCAATGCAAGTGCAGAAAAGTAAATGTGCATAAAGTAGATAAGCGAAAAATTACGGAAAGCGGCAAATGAACATGCAAGCAAGCAAGCGAATCGAGCCTGAACCCACTAAGTATGTCCCCAGTGGAGTCGCCAAGCTGTACGGACCCGAATGTGGACTCTCGTCGGGGCCCGCATTGCGCGCTTTTGGATCGCGCGGCTTGGGAGTGTCCACCTTCCCGTGGGGACGCGTGACGGACACGCGTGAGAGAAGGAGTCGCCACTTATCATTTTACGACCCGAAGGTCGAGGGTGGATAAGTTACCCGGGTCTAGGGGTATGGAACACCTAGTTTGTCGTTAAGGCATTGATCTGTGCGGAACCGAAAAATCCGTATTCGGGGGTTCATGTTACGTGCGGGCCTATATCCCGCACGCCCTTTCGGTACTCTGGTTTGCTAGGCTTGCATGTTTTATGATTTACCGCATGAATTAAGCTGCACTCGGCTCGCACGTTTTGACACCGGAGATTCGGTGAACCAAACGATGTCGGTTGAGAAGCCGAGAGAGAAGTAAACCCGTATGTCGGGGAGTTGGTTCACAATCTTACGTTACAGTTCATCGAACTATGGAGGTTGAATCCCTGCGTGAACTAGAACCGCGAGTTCTTAGACTGATTCGATTAATTCGACTCTCGGACCGTTCGCTCACCGACTGGAATTCTTACAGAATAAATGTACAAAATAAAATCCTTACAATGCTCTCGAAAACAATAAATACAAATTACAAAAGGGTCGAATTCCAGTCGTTTCGCTTTCGGTTATTATTCCGCTCTAACTCACCGTGAGTTTAGGGAAAAGACCGAAGAAATGAAATTCAATGGACGCTCTCACTGAATAGGGCGTTGGACCCTGTGAGTGTTGATTAGGGTGTTGGACCCTGTGATCGATGATTAGGGCGTTGAACCCTAATATTATTCGGCCTAGGGATCAGGCTCGACTCGCATGGCAAACAGGTGCGGAAAGATAACACGCAACATGTTAATAACAGACAAAGTGTTTGTTATTGTCGTGTTTACGTGAATTAACAGATTATTAACCCAGGGGTGTTTTTGCAAGCAAATGCCATATGCTAAACAATCAAACATGTGTCAATGTTTTAGCATTCGGCTTTGGTTTGAAACTTGAAAATGAGAGTCAAATCTCATGTGTGTGGATTGCTTTTACAGTTGTTCTGTATTGTGACACTGAATTTTCACTGAATTAGCCAAACTCGTGTTTTGACTCTAGATTTGGAATCTAGAATTCCTCCTAACCATTATCTAGTGTTTGGTTAGGTCGAGTGAAAGGTTAATAGCATTTTGCATGTTTTCTGACAGAATAACCATTTTAGTTACCCGAGTCTATGTTAGGATGACAGAAACTCATCAGTTGGATAAGAAAAGGCTATGCAGATTAACCTGCACCTAAAGGTAGCCCGTTCTTATCCCGTACTGTAGTGTTTCTGTCATGCTAACCCTAAGAGTGTCGCTGAATTGTGAAAAGACGATTTTGCCCTTTATTTGAAAATTGTTTTCAGAAAAGGGAAAACATCGCAGTGCGGGCTACCTCGGCCTGTAGCCGGTGTCAACCAAATCCCTGGATCGTCCAGGGTTGTGCAAGAACCCCGAAAAAGCCAAAGAACCGGTCGATCTGCCCGGAAGTGATCTAGAAAGATCTTCTGTATCCTGACCTGAGCTACCTGGATCAGGTAAAAACTCAAGTTGAGACACAGAAGCCCTTTTCAGACGTCCATGCTACATCGGACCGCGCGTTTCGGGTTTTGAAATTGATAAGTTTGAAAAGGGCACCAACGTCATTTGACAACTCGTCGACGCGAGTTATCAGTTAATGGCCAATTCGTGTGAATTTTATCAGATTGAATGAATTAACCGTGTGAACGTCCCGATTAACCCATTCGTAGAATTAATGCTTAAGGTTATTGCCGAATGCATTAATTAAGAAAACGATTCGTGATTCGGCGACCAAAATGAATCCATGATGATCAAGGATAATTCGGTTGAATAACCGACAATATCCTTATAACCGAATGGATCCGAATGAGTCCTCGATACATGAATCCATGCACGTTTATTTTAAAAGAGTCTTTAAACGATACTTTAACATAGGAATCGTAAAGACATTGAAATTAAAAATTCACACAACCCGATAAACGAATTAAACTCGAGATAAGGAAATCATTCTTGATCCAAGGAAGGCCAAGAAGCCCTCGGCTTCATCTTATCAAAGGTGGCCGAAAGTTCTCATGGCTCAACTCGAGTCACAAATGATTTCCTAGCCGCGGTTTAATTATTTTTCGCATGCACAAGCATCAACCGTGATGAATAACACTTCTTTTTAACAAAAAGCCGGTGTTATCATGATTTGCTTAACTCATTTAAACATACAAACATTCACAAACATGTTAGTTAGGGAATAGATAAAATAACACCGGCTTCATGCGTGCAAGAACAACAAAACAAGCTCGGAAACTAACTTGGATCGGCTGAGGAGACCATCTTAACCCGAAAAGAGCAATTTAGGTCTCAACCCTCTGATTTAGAGACTTGGCCGAGAGTTAGTTTGCCATTCCCGGGTCGGGATAGTCTTCCTTACGACGATCCAAACCTTTTTCCGACATGCTAGCAAGTTATAAGGTAGTGCACATGCATAATATAACAAAAATTGCATAAAAATTGAATCTTGCAAGTTAAACATGAATGAAACACCATAATACTCCATAGCCATGCAAAAATATGAAAAGTCCTAACTCCTCTAGGTCGAGAATGTTTTACCTAGCCTCGGGATACGAGGAAAGAGTCGGGGAAGTGTTTGAGAGTCGGGTGACTCGGTGGAACCCGTGAAAATGTATTCAGGGGCAAGGGTGGACGTGCACGAGCACGGTCAAGCGCGGTGACGGGCATCGGGCACGATGACGGGTGTTGGCGGGCACGGTGACAGGCGCTGGTGATGCTGGTGACGGGCGCTGGTGGCGCTGGTGACGGGCGCTGGTGACGCTGATGACGGGTGTTGGTGACGGGCGCTGGTGGCGTTGGTGACGGGCGCTGAAGACGGGCGCGCGCGTGTATGGTGACGGGCGCTGGTGTGCTCGATGACGGACGCTGATGTGCTCGGTGACGCTGATGACGGGTTACTGTTCACCCGAGAGTTCGAATTTCACCCGAAATGACTAAAACGGCCCAAAACGATGAGCAAATGACTTCTAACTGAAAAACTGAGTTCAGAATTGGAATCCTTGGGTCCGAAACATGTGGTCCATGAAGTTTTAGGAATTTTGAACATAAGTCGGAATAGTGCCCGCTATGGATTCCGACCTAAACTCTAAGGATCTTTGGCTTGGTTTTCGGTTTTCATGGAGTGATTTGCTTGCTGCTGGTTGCTAAGAAGTTGAGAGTATTTTCTAGAGGCAGAAACTAGAAAGATCATGTGTGCATGATCAGTGATTAACTTAATGACAAATATGCAATATATATGTGAAGCTAATGAGCAATTAAGCAAAACAAAGCACCATTAAGGGCCTCATTAGCAAAAGTCGGCTACCCTAATGGAGATGAGGATGAATGTCATCCATGTATCTTGATGAGAAAGAGCCAAGAAGCATTAATGGAGATGGAGTTAATGGCTTGAGTGTTGACTAGAAAGACTAAATATATTTTGGGCTTAGAGTGCATGAGAGGGAGAGGATGATGCCGAAATTGTTGGGGTAAAGGGCGGTTGCCCTTAGGCAGCCCGTGGGTCCCATGGCCCATGAGGAGAAACCGGGAGAAAGGTTGAGTCTTGATTGGTCGCGCATTCGAAGTTCGTGGTTCGAATTGAACGTCGAATTGTCGATCTGCGCGAGAAAACGGTTTTAACGAGCCTAAGATTGGCATTTTCCATGGGAAAATGTCCCGGAAGCATACGAGGCTCGGAAGCCGTTTTTGCTCATTGCAGGTGACCAGAGCGAAGTTGTCCGCTTCTGACAGCACATCTTGTATCTGCATCTCACGTTGGTCATTTTGACATAAATTGTCAGACAACGTGAACAATCATCCCTTAAGCCGGTAATGCTAACGTGGGGCCGGAGACGTCCTAGGAGGCCGAAACTGAATTTCTCAGAATGATTTCTGAGTTGCTTGGGCATTCCGGGGATTACTGTAATCTCTGTTTGTCGAGATCAGACCTCCAAGGACTTGAAAAGTGTATCTGAGACCTCTAAAGGACTGTTCGAGAGGTATAGATGAGTCGTGTGATTTATTCCGACGATTCCACGTTGAGCCCTGAGAAGGCTAGCATGGTGTAGGATAGACACCCGGCATCAAGTTTCTGTAAAAAGGACCTCCGGATATGCATTTCCACTGAAAATGGCCATTTCCGCTCCTCGGAGGTTACTCGGGAAACTGATAGACGTTTTGCTGTCTGTTTTGCCCAATTGTGAATGTCCGCTAGAGTTTTTAGGGCAATGCGGTATGAACTTCGTTTGCCGTAATTCCATCAGACCATTCTCCGGCTATGCTCTTCCGAAGAGGGGTATGCTTGTTTTGCCGTTCGAAAGTCATTTGAAGTGTCTGTGTGACTTCCAAGAGATAATCTGAAGCATTGTTCATGCTCTGTGTGCTGGTGGGGCATGGCCGCGTCTGATATTTGGCATTAACTTTTCTCCAGGAAACCGGCATTTCTGGACTTCCACTGAAAAGTTGTCTGTATACAGAAAGTTGTTCTGTATAGAGCAGATGATTTGCAAAATGCCTTTGAAGACACTTTTCATCTTTTTGGCACTGATGTGGATTTTTGGAGTCCAATATTGGCTATCTTCCGACGACCGAGCGAACTATCGGAAAATAGTACCGTCCGTGTGATATACTGAAAATGTCGGTTTTGGACATTGTTGAGCTCTCTGGTCGCTCTATTGCCTTTTGGTGACCCCTGGAGTACTTCTGTCACATCCATGGGTCATTTGCTCAATTTTGCCGACTTGAGGATGAATAGTGATTTCTTGCTCTGCCGAGCCGCTTTCTGTATTCTGCTAAAGTCGTGGCTTGGATCATTGCTAATATCGTTGTTTGGAATGATGAGCCAAAATGGGGTGCTGACAGCTTGCCCCTCTTTGACTGCTTGCTCGAGTAGAGGATGCAGTCAAAGATTTCAGAAGCACCCCAGTTTGATAGCAATGATCAAGGTGGAATTTCCTATATGGCCCTCTCCTTCTTGCTTTGAATATGTGGGATGTTGTACCTAATAAAAAGAAGATATAGTGAGATGCGCACAATAGACGTGTAGAGTCCGGAACAGAGCTGAGATAAGCAATTAAAGTCGGGATTGACCCGACGGGGACTGACCCCAGTGCAGAAAGTAAAGTCGGGATTGACCCGAAGGGTTTGCAATATGCACGGGGCGCATACCGAATGAACTGCATGGTTCAAAGGCGCCTACCCAGTGGACTTGCGGGGTGCACGAGCGCTTGCTCGGCGGGTTTGTAAGGTGCACTGCATTCCTGAGAAGGTGCACGCCAATTGAAAGTGCATTTCAGAAATAAAAGGTGCACTGCGTTCCTGAGAAGGTGCACGCCAATTGAAAGTGCATTGCGGAAATAAAAGGTGCACTGCGTTCCTGAGAAGGTGCACGCCAATTGAAAGTGCATTGCGGAAATAAAAGGTGCACTGCGTTCCTGAGAAGGTGCACGCCAATTGAAAGTGCATTGCTGAAATAAAAGGTGCACGAAGTAAATGCAAACGCTGAGGAGTTGTGTGAGGTGTGGAAGGAATCATTGTGCTTCCTCTATCACTGAGCTTGTCCATGTTGCAATCGATGCTGTGGTAGAACGCTTCATTGCTTGCCAACTGATATTGATGTCACTGAATGCCTGGAGTGCTATCTCGAAGGTCTCTCCTCGGATTTTGACTGTAGTTTTTGGCATAAGGCAAACATGCATTCGTCAAAGAAAAACTCTTTTCGGGGTTCACATCCTGCTTCCTGCATCTAGAATCAAGGGAGCTAATAGTGGTTGTCAATCTTACGCTACAGTCATAATGAAGATGTGTAAAGAAGTCTGAATAATAATGCTTTGGGGATTTGAACGTAATGACCATTTAAAGGGGTGGTCGTCTCCCGCTAAATTGTGACTTGACAAGAAAGGCTTTTTTACAGAACGGGCATGACCCGTAGAATTTGCATTAAGGCAGACGGAGGGATTTTGGGATCTTCCAAATCAAGGATGCGACGATTCGACTCCATGTCGAAACGTGTCTTGTGCTGTGAGAGTCAAAGAGAGTTTGCTTGCATCGAAGACTGCCAAACTACTACTTGTTGTCGCTTCACACTGAGTGTAGCTGTCATTTCATGGTCGAGTTGCCAAAGGCCCCTAACTTTTGCCTAGGTCGCAAGACGCGTGACGACCTAGCGGGGTATTTTTTCGACTTTTCCCTCATTTAGAGCTCACCTTTTGCTATGACCGTCCCGATTGGATCTGGTCATACCTCTCGGTTCCTCTAACTTTTGCCTAGGGCACCCTTTCGGGTTTTCACTCTAGCGAGGATTTCGTTTTGTACTCTCCTTTTGCCACGGCCCCCTTTTGCGGGATTTTAAACCGTGCCCCTCATTCCCTAATTTTTGCCTAGGCCGCCTCAAAGAGGTTTTCAACCTAGCGGGAGATTCATTATTTTTCTCTCAGGAAAAGTTCAGAGAAAGGGAAAGAGCAGAAGAGGGAGTACATTAGTAAGCAGAAATGAAAGTGCTGGGAATTGTACATGCGAAGGAAGCTAAAAATGTAATGTGTATTTGAGAAAAACACCCACAGTGGAATGAGAGAAACACCATCACGGATAGTATTTCTCAAGTGTATCAGCGTTGACCGGAAGAGCGTTCTCGTTCCCGTCCATATCATTGAGAATGATTGCCCCCCCGTCAAAGACTTCTTTAACGATGAAGGGACCGTCCTATTTGTAAGCAAACTTGCCCCTGGAATCAGGGGCGATATGCAAAACTTTCCGCAGGACGAGGTCACCAGGGCTGAACTCGCGGGGACGAACTTTCTTATTAAAAGCTCGGGCCATTCTTTGCTGATAGCACTGACCGTGGCAAAGTGCTGTTAGCCACCTCTCATCAATGAGATTAAGCTGTTCGTAGCGTTGTTTCGCCCATTCTGCTTCCTTGAGCTTGGACTCGGTAAGGACCCTCATAGAGGGAATCTCTACTTCGATTGGAAGAACTGCTTCCATACCGTAAACCAAAGAATACGGGGTTGCTCCAGTGGACGAGCGGATAGAAGTCCGATACGCCAAGAGGCGAACGGGAGCATCTCGTGCCAGTCTTTATAATTCACTGTCATTTTTTCGATGATTTTCTTTATGTTCTTGTTTGCTGCCTCTACCGCGCCGTTCATTTGTGGACGATACGGAGAGGAGTTGCGATGTAGGATCTTGAACTGTGCACAGAGCTCGTCAATGAGCTTATTATTCAAATTCTTGGCGTTGTCTGTGACAAGTGTCGCAGGGACCCCGTAACGTGCGATAATGTCACGTTTGAGGAAGCGTGCCACGGTCTTTGCAGTGACCGATGCAAGGGTGATAGCTTCGATCCATTTGGTGAAGTAATCGATAGCTACCAGTATGAACAAGTGGCCATTGGATACTTTGGGGTTGATAGGACCAATCACGTCCATGCCCCACATTGAAAAGGGCCACGGAGTAGCCATTAGATGCAGCTCGTTGGGTGGTGCTCTGATCTGATTCGCGTAGACTTGACACAAATGACAATGCCTGACATGTTTGACGCAGTCAGTCTCCATGGTGGACCAGAAATACCCGAGTCGCATGAGCTTCTTTGCTAGCATGAGCCTGTTCATGTGAGGTCCGCAATTTCCCTCGTGCACTTCTTCCATGAGGCGTTGTGCCTCATTCTCATCAACACACCGAAGCAGTGTAGCATCGAATGAACGGCGGTAGAGGGTCTCACCACTCAGGAAGAAATTTGCTGCAATGCGCCGAAGAGTCCTCCGGTCATGTCGATCGGTGAACGCCGGGAATTGACCTGTTTGCAACAAGTGTTTGATGTCTGCGTACCACGGTTTGCCATCGACAGCGTCGATTACATCGCAATGGGCAGGACCCTGAGCAATCTCGAACTCGAGGGGCTCGATGAGATTCTCTTTTGTGATGCTAACCATAGAAGCGAGCGTTGCGAGTGCATCGGCGAACTGGTTCTTCATGCGCGGTGTGTACGTAAATGAAATGTCTTCGAAGTTCTCTGTCAAGTCTTCGAGGTACTCATGATATGGCACAGTTTCGAATCTTTCGTCTTCCACTGTTTGAGTGTCTGAAAGATTGTGAACATAGAATCTCCAAACACTTCAAGCTCCTTGACTTTGAGGTCGATCGCCGCCTGTAAGCCGAGGATACATGCCTCATATTCGGCTATGTTGTTGGTGCAGGGGAAATCAATCTTCGCTGCAACAGGGAAATGACGCCCTTCAGGGGATATCAGCACTGCGCCAATACCTGACCCGGTGGAATTGACTGCACCATCGAAGTACATCTTCCATCTAGTAATTTCCTCCTCACCACTCATTTGGAGGATTCCTTCGTCTGGAAAGTCAGAGTTGATTGGTGTGTCATCGACAATTGGGAACTTTGCTAGATGATCTGCTATCGCTTGGCCCTTCACTGATGTGCGCGACACATATTCGATGTCGTACTCCGTCAGTTGGCAACGCCATTTTGCTATGTTCCTCATGGAGGACGGACTGCTAAGTAGATACTTCAAAGGATCTGTCTTCGACAGCAGGCGAACAGTATGGTAGAGAGTGTATTGCCGGAGCCTTTGCATGACCCACACAAGTGCGCAACACATTTTCTCTATTCAGGGTAGTTGGACTCCCCTTCAGTGAACTTTTTGCTTAAATAATCAATTGCTCGCTCTGCGTGAGAGGAATCGTCCTTTTGCCCTAACATGCATCCGATGGATTGTCGGCGTACCGTCAGGTACAAAATGAGAGGACGATCTGGTGAAGGTGGAACCAACACCGGCGGCTGAATTAGGTATGCCTTGATGGTATCAAAAGCTTTCTGACACTCGTCATCCCATTCGACCGCTGCATTTTTGCGAAGCAAACGGAAGAGTGGTTGGCACTTGTCTGTCAAATTTGCAATGAAACGCGCGATGTAATTCAGCCGTCCTAAGAAGCTCCTTACTTCGCGCACTGTCGATGGAGGGGGCAATTCCATGATCGCTTTAACCTTGTCGGGGTCGACCTCGATGCCTTCCTCACTAACTATAAACCCTAACAATTTCCCTGACTTGACGCCAAATGTACATTTCGCTGGGTTAAGTCGGAGTTTATACTTCCTGAGACGGTCGAACAGTTGCTTGAGGTTAAGCAAATGATCTTCTCCTTCTTTGGACTTCGCGATCATGTCGTCGACATAGACCTCGATCTCTTTATGCATCATGTCATGAAAGAGAGTGACCATTGCCCATTGATAGGTTGCCCCGGCATTTTTGAGACCGAAAGGCATGACCTTGTAGCAAAATGTACCCCACATCGTGATGAATGTGGTTTTGACTTTATCCTCTTCGGCCATCTGAATCTGATTGTATCCAGAGAAACCGTCCATGAAGGAGAATTGTGTGTGGCGTGCTGTATTGTCCACCAAGACATCGATGTGAGGCAGCGGGAAGTTATCCTTTGGGCTAGCCCTATTGAGATCTCGGTAGTCGATGCAGACTCTGACTTTCCCATTCTTCTTCTCCACTAGAACAATGTTCGCTACCCATTCAGAGTAATTGCATACCTCCAAGAATCCCGCGTCTACCTGCTTGATGACCTCTTCCTTAATGCGTAAGAGAAGGTCAGCTCATTGACGTCGCAAGTGTTGGTGCTTGGGCGGGAATCTTTCAGTGTCAAGTGGAAGGAAATGCTTTAAGATCGAGGGGTCTAGGCCTGGCATATCAGCGTAGGACCAAGCAAAGACCTCCTGATACTCTGTTAAGAAGTTGATCATTCGGGCCCTCTGTACAGGGTCGAGTCCAGTCCCGATTCTAAGGGTGCGTGGTTCTTCTGCATTGCCTATGTTGATATCTTCGGTTGGCTCGACGGAAGTGAGTTGGTGGTTTTCGAGACGATGCAAACTCTCTTCTATCTCGGGCACGCGACCGTCCTCGTCAAGTCCTTCCCCGAAGTATATGGGTAGGGACTTTCCGAGGTGTGTTTCGAGTGAATTCAAATCGTTATATCCGTGATTTGGATTCGATTGGAGCCTAGACATGAAAGTGAATTGTTTTAGAAATTAAAGGTGTTAGAAGTAAGTGCAAGAGAGAGAATTTAGACATAGGAAATCAAAAAGCATGCAGGGATTCTATTAACAAGCCATAACAAAAACCCCTCTTCTGTCATGTGGCTTATGGCGTTGCCGACATGCAGGTAGCATTATATATAAAGATCGTCTTACACATCGGCAACTATGGCCGAGTAGAGCGGAACTGAAGTCCAGTTGGTAAACTCCTCATCCTCCCGTACAGGGCGGATATGAACCCTAGAAGATGTCTCCTCAGTGACGGCATATATGGCTGGCAAAGCCAAAAACGCTTCAACTGCATCCGAAGAGAAGTCATCTGTTTCAGTGATTGGGCTCTCGGAGGTGCCTCCCATGATTTGTGGTGCTGCTGCAAAAAACTGTGAGAGCGGTGGAACCGGAATGCCCCTATAGAGCTTTCCGTAATATGCAGCAAGGCGGTGTAGATGCTTTCCACGACGAGCTCGCATGATCTCATGGCAGGAGGGGCAAAAGCCGAGTCCCCTCCTATTGCGGTATTCCTCCATTTCAATCGGTCGGAGGATTCCCTGTGCACGTGCCCCGAGTCCAGTTCCAGGGACATAATTGTTCTTCAAGAGAACCTTTCCAATCATGCGATCAGTTCGTGATGGACTGACCTCTCCGTAGTCTCGAATTACGGAGATCGTGTCGAAAGAATGAAAGGGAAGATTCTGGTCTTCGCCAATGCTGATATAAGGGATGGTCGTTTCTTTATAGATTGCATAATCTTCCTCGCCGTTGACAGTGATGAGTTTGCAAAGAATTTCAACTTCTGGTGCAATGATGAAGGAACGGCGCCGGCGGCGTGAATCCATGGCCTCCCGAGTAGGAGACTGAAAGCATTGGGCATTTCAAGGATCTGGAAGGTAACAGAGAATGAGCAAGGACCCACATCAATTAGGAGATCAATTTCTTCGTTCACCACTCTCTTAGAGCCGTCAAAGGCTCAGACGGTGGTCTTGCTTGCACGAATGCGACTCATGTCCACGTTCATCTGTTTCAGCATGGAGACGGGGCAAACGTTAAGAGCAGAGCCGTTGTCGATCATGACTCGACCAACGACGTGGTTGTTGCACTTGCAAACTATGTGCAATGCCCGCAAGTGTCCTTGTCCTTCCGAGGGAATTTCGTCTTCCGAAAAGGAAATCTGATTCGAGAAAATAGAGTTCACAGTCTCCTCGATTCTATCCGGTGTAGTATCTTTCGGGACTTGTGCCGCAGTGAGAACTTTCAGCAAAGCGTTCCGATGAGGTTCGGAGTTCAAAAGCAATGCGAGCAGCGATATATGAGCTGGTGACTTGCTCATTTGCTCGACCACTTTGTATTCGCTTGCTTTGATCACCTTCATGAAAGCTTCGGCTTCTTGATCGGTAACCTTCTTTGTAGGGAGTGACACGGCTTTTGGAACAGTTGAGAACTCAGTAGCGGGAGCCTTTCCTTTGTCAATAGGCTCTGGACCCTGATAAACCCATCCTGAACGCGTGATTCCCATCGCCCTCATTTCTAGTTCTGCACTGGCAACCTCGCTCTCATATGTCCAGGGAACTCGGCTATCGTGATAAGGCTCTTTGCAGGAACTTCGATAACGAACGGGATGGGAGCGAATGCAACTTCTACTGGAGCATAGTTAATGGCAAATGGAGTTGAGGCCTTTTGCGAGTCTTCTTCCTCATCAATAGCAGCGATGCTAATCATGTTGACAGAAGGTCCTGAACCTGATCCATGATCAGGAAGAGGATTTGCACGGACATTCGGCGGCTTCACCTCATTAAAGGAGATTTGTCTTGTATCAATCATCTCCTGGATTTTATCTCGAAGTCTCCAACAAGTATCCAGAGTGTGACTAGGAGAACCCTGATGAAATTCACAGCGAAGATTTTGGTTCTGCATGGAAGGATCGAAATGAGGACCGGGTGCTTCTGTTTTGATCCTGTTGCCTACTAGAAGCTGCCTGAATATGTGAGAGGGGGGAGCTGGTAAATTGGTGTATTGCTTGCGTGGATGCGGTTGAGCAGCACTGTCTTGTTGAGTTCTAGGAGCTGGAACACGTTGAGCCGGCTGAGGAGATCTTGAAGCCGGGGTTCTAGCTTGTTGAACTTGAACAGGGCGTACTGTTGCGGAGGTTGCGACTGGATAACAGTTGGCGAGGTTGAGAAATAAGCTTGCGGCGTTTGATGAGGTTGCACATAATGCACGGGATGCGCATATGCCTGAGAAGTCGGTAATGCAGGGGTGTAGTCCACCGAAATCGGCTGTGGAGCCTGATGTCCAGAATTGACGATGCCAATAGTCGCGTCTTTGCCTCTCTTGGATGTTCCAGCGGTTTGTTTCTTCGGTGTCTCTCCGTCCTTCTTCCTTGACGGGCCTTCAATTCTTCCTAGCTTAACACCCATATCCAACTTCTTTCCTGCCTCAATCAGGTCTGAGAAAGAGGAGGTATGAGCCAGGAGATGTGAGTAATATGCGCCTCTGAGCGTAGAGTGAAACAGTTGAACTTGCGGTCGCTCAGTGATTGGAGGAATGTGCTTTGCCGCTTTTCCCCTCCATTCCGTTGCGTATGCTTCGAAAGTTTGACTTTCTCTCGTCTCCATCATGATAAGATCAAGAAGAGTAGGAGGTGTCTCTGCACAGAATCGGTACTGGTCGAGGAATTTCTGAGAAAGATCTGTCCATGTAGGGATGTCGCCGGCTTTCAGGGTCATAAACCAATCTAGCGCCGATCCCGTAAGACTGTCTTGGAAAGTCTGAATGACAAATTCCTCGTAATCCCAATACGAAAGCATTTTGCTATGATAGTGACGGAGATGATGCCGAGGGTCTTTGGTCCCGTCGTACCTCTTAAAATCTGGAATCTTGATCTTAGGGGGCAACAGCATGCCCGGAAAGAGATTCCAGTCACTGTCACCGAAGTCAGGATGGGACGTGCCTGCTTGGAGGGCTCGAATGGTTTCCTCCATTCTCTTCATTCTTTTCTCCTGTTCATTTTCAGGAGGAATGTTTGTCGGTAGAACTGCAGGAGCGGCATGAGTAGGCGTGCCTGGTTCAGTGGGGGGAATATTTAGGGGTGGTGGAGTTTGGTAGGAAAAGCTCATTTGGGTTTGTGGAGCTTGGAAGGAAAAAGGTTCTGCAGTGGGAGCAGGGATTTGTGTGATCGCGACTGGAGGAAACGTCGGTGGTGGAACGGTGTAAATTGGAGGTTGAGTGGGTATGGTGAGCGGCGGCAAAGTGAGCATTGCGAGATCTGTTGATAAGAACGCCGCAGGTGGAAACGGTACCGATGTAGGAGCCGGTGGTGGTGGCATAGGATCACTGACTGGGCTGACTGTCGGCACATATGTCATTGCTGAAAAAGACATATCTTCGCTATCCGTCACATAAATGGGCCGGTCGATCGGATTCAAGTGCACGGTTGTCCTGCGTTCAGGAGGTGGAGTGTGGCTCGAGGAAGCTCGGTTTTGATCCCGAAGCATAGCCATGAGCTCTGTCATATTGGTATTCATGTTGGCAGCCAACTGATTAACCGTCCCTTCGAGTGCGGCGAAACGCACGGGATCGACAACATTGGATGGCGCTTGTGCAGGAGAAGGGAGGTGCGTTGGAAGAACACCAGAATACGCTATAGATGCTGGAGATGACATCACGTGCGTGTCTTGCGGAAGGGAGTGTGCCGGCATTGGTGGCGCGTCTTGCTCCGAGATAACGGGTTGTTGCTCTTCGGCCATTCTTCCGCGTGCACGAGTAGAATATCGATGCGACGCCAGTTGTTAGTACCTACATGTATGTGTAAGTGTATAAGTGTAATTGTTGTGTGTTGACCATCTTCAAGATGTAAATGACAATGTATGAATGCATGAGATGTACGAGTTTAAAAACACTAATGCCATTACATTAGTTTGATTCACGTTTCATAATTTACAAAGGCATTCTGTTTGAAAAGGAAACATAAACATTAAACCGACAACTGTTACAACCCGTAGCTGAGTGAGCGCTACGCGGGTCCTGTACAGGCAAAAACGCTTAGCAACTGAGCTCAAGGATGGGAGATCCTGCGCGCTCTTGCCTGCGCTCGATCCAACGTAGCGCTCAAACGCGCTATCCCCCTGTCTTGGCTCGCTACGCGTGCACGAGTTTGAGCCAACTCGCTCTGAAGCTCTCTGTGATCAGTGAGTTCTGCACGAATATCCACAAGCTCACAGCGGAGTCGATCTCGCTCTGCTCTAATGACTTGTAGCTCTGTGTGCATGGCTCCTTGGACTGAGCTCTCTGCGTCTGGAATGTCTGTCTGCAGCATCTGTGGCATGCGTAGCCGACGAACAGGTATGAATCCATACGGATGGAACTGCATCACATACGCTGCTGTAGATGAGAAAGCTCGCTCCTCGTCAGTGGGATGCTCCGGGAAGTACAGTTCCTGAACGATGCGCGTGCCCCATAAGCGTCGGACCTCTCTAACCCGTAGAATCCTATCCGAGAGTGAAATTGTGGTGTTTGCCCACCTGAAACGGTGTGAAGTGCGATCTGCCTCTATAGGAATATCTTGTAGTCCACCGAGTTGTCTGATGACTCGGGCTGGAAAGATAAGTGTGCTCCCTAAATGACTGATTAAGGGAAGTCCTATAACTGAAGGACATCCAATGACGAGCGATGAGTGAGCGCTCGTCGGTGATACATGGAAAAGGATGGGATAAACCGAACGGCCTGATGTGTGCTAGAAGCCAAATCTGAAGCAGATGTGGGGATCCTCTCATCCTGCCTCGTCGATTCTCTCGTACATAGTCAAGAGACCGAATGGTCTCGGCCAAAACGGCTTCCACATAACTAAAGCCTCCTACCACTTGGAGGGTGACCTGAGCAAGTGCCCCGTCAGTGAGGTTCGACGAGTACGGGAACAGCATAGTCCCGAAGATGAGCAAAAGAAACCCGTGACAAGCGTCACGTTGATAGGACTCTCCCGTGGCATTCAGAGCACAGGCCTGTATGAAATCTATGAGCCATGTAGTCCTAATGCTGTGCTCCCCTCCATACTGAAGCTCGCAACGAATTTCTTCGTTGCGGAGACCTGAAAAGATGGCTAGTCTGTTCTGTATCGTGGCAAACTGGTTAGGCACCACGATGTCGTGAATCGGTGTAGACCGGTGAAGGAGTGCCTCGTATTCCTCTACTGTAGGGGCTAATTCTGTCCCATGAAAGCTGAAAACGGCTCGCTGAGTGTCCCAAAAACTAATGGCAGTTCTGAGTAGGGTCCAATCGATGGGAGAATCAGCGAGTAATGGTAGGTCTCCTATGATGAGCCGGAGGAATGCACGGTCCACTGGGCGGAATGTGTTCCAAAGGCGAGTAATGTCCGTAGATGGTGTGATGATGATATCAAGCCTAGGACAGGGACGCGAGCAATCCATTCTTACCTAAATGGAAAAGATGTTGGTTTAATGTTTATAAACAAACTGATGCAATGTCCTAGTTTGTTTTGAAAATATGCATGCAGTGCAGTGCAGGGAAAATAAACTATAACATGAGTTCTTTACATTATACAACACTCATTCAGTAAAAACAATAAAAGGCTCGCCTAAAAAGAAAAACTACGAGCCGACTCAAATACTCAACTTTTGGGTCGGTTGGCGGCGTGAAGGCAAATTTTGGTCCAGCATGACGGTCCCTGTTTATGCATGGTTTGTGCTCTACTAGGACAACCACTAACTAGGGATGGGGGCTCCGAATTCAAGGGTGTCAATTCCTTGAAATCGAGCGAGGATCTTTGGCGGCTGGTTTGGTGGCAGAGCCGACTCGATCCGTTCCCTTACTCGGAACCTCTGACTAACCTAGATTCCTAAATCGGCGCCCGTGGGATTTCAAGCGAGGTACCTAAATCCACTAGAATGATGCAATGCAAGTGCAGAAAAGTAAATGTGCATAAAGTAGATAAGCGAAAAATTGCGGAAAGCGGCAAATGAACATGCAAGCAAGCAAGCGAATCGAGCCTGAACCCACTAAGTATGTCCCCAGTGGAGTCGCCAAGCTGTACGGACCCGAATGTGGACTCTCGTCGGGGCCCGCATTGCGCGCTTTTGGATCGCGCGGCTTGGGAGTGTCCACCTTCCCGTGGGGACGCGTGACGGACACGCGTGAGAGAAGGAGTCGCCACTTATCATTTTACTACCCGAAGGTCGAGGGTGGATAAGTTACCCGGGTCTAGGGGTATGGAACACCTAGTTTGTCGTTAAGGCATTTATCTGTGCGGAACCGAAAAATCCGTATTCGGGGGTTCATGTTACGTGCGGGCCTATATCCCGCACGCCCTTTCGGTACTCTGGTTTGCTAGGCTTGCATGTTTTATGATTTACCGCATGAATTAAGCTGCACTCGGCTCGCACGTTTTGACACCGGAGATTCGGTGAACCAAACGATGTCGGTTGAGAAGCCGAGAGAGAAGTAAACCCGTATGTCGGGGAGTTGGTTCACAATCTTACGTTACAGTTCATCGAACTATGGAGGTTGAATCCCTGCGTGAACTAGAACCGCGAGTTCTTAGACCGATTCGATTAATTCGACTCTCGGACCGTTCGCTCACCGACTGGAATTCTTACAGAATAAATGTACAAAATAAAATCCTTACAATGCTCTCGAAAACAATAAATACAAATTACAAAGGGTCGAATTCCAGTCGTTTCGCTTTCGGTTATTATTCCGCTCTAACTCACCGTGAGTTTAGGGAAAAGACCGAAGAAATGAAATTCAATGGACGCTCTCACTGAATAGGGCGTTGGACCCTGTGAGTGTTGATTAGGGTGTTGGACCCTATGATCAATGATTAGGGCGTTGAACCCTAATATTATTCGGCCTAGGGATCAGGCTCGACTCGCATGGCAAACAGGTGCGGAAAGATAACACGCAACATGTTAATAACAGACAAAGTGTTTGTTATTGTCGTGTTTACGTGAATTAACAGATTATTAACCCAGGGGTGTTTTTGCAAGCAAATGCCATATGCTAAACAATCAAACATGTGCCAATGTTTTAGCATTCGGCTTTGGTTTGAAACCTGAAAATGAGAGTCAAATCTCATGTGTGTGGATTGCTTTTACAGTTGTTCTGTATTGTGACACTGAATTTTCACTGAATTAGCCAAACTCGTGTTTTGACTCTAGATTTGGAATCTAGAATTCCTCCTAACCATTATCTAGTGTTTGGTTAGGTCGAGTGAAAGGTTAATAAGCATTTTGCATGTTTTCTGACAGAAATAACCATTTTAGTTACCCGAGTCTATGTTAGGATGACAGAAACTCATCAGTTGGATAAGAAAAGGCTATGCAGATTAACCTGCACCTAAATAGGTAGCCCGTTCTTATCCCGTACTATAGTGTTTCTGTCATGCTAACCCTAAGAGTGTCGCTGAATTGTGAAAAGACGATTTTGCCCTTTATTTGAAAATTGTTTTCAGAAAAGGGAAAACATCGCAGTGCGGGCTACCTCGGCCTGTAGCCGGTGTCAACCAAATCCCTGGATCGTCCAGGGTTGTGCAAGAACCCCGAAAAAGCCAAAGAACCGGTCGATCTGCCCGGAAGTGATCTAGAAAGATCTTCTGTATCCTGACCTGAGCTACCTGGATCAGGTAAAAACTCAAGTTGAGACACAGAAGCCCTTTTCAGACGTCCATGCTACATCGGACCGCGCGTTTCGGGTTTTGAAATTGATAAGTTTGAAAAGGGCACCAACGTCATTTGACAACTCGTCGACGCGAGTTATCGGTTAATGGCCAATTCGTGTGAATTTTATCAGATTGAATGAATTAACCGTGTGAACGTCCCGATTAACCCATTCGTAGAATTAATGCTTAAGGTTATTGCCGAATGCATTAATTAAGAAAACGATTCGTGATTCGGCGACCAAAATGAATCCATGATGATCAAGGATAATTCGGTTGAATAACCGACAATATCCTTATAAGATAAGGAAATCATTCTTGATCCAAGGAAGGCCAAGAAGCCCTCGGCTTCATCTTATCAAAGGTGGCCGAAAGTTCTCATGGCTCAACTCGAGTCACAAATGATTTCCTAGCCGCGGTTTAATTATTTTTCGCATGCACAAGCATCAACCGTGATGAATAACACTTCTTTTTAACAAAAAGCCGGTGTTATCATGATTTGCTTAACTCATTTAAACATACAAACATTCACAAACATGTTAGTTAGGGAATAGATAAAATAACACCGGCTTCATGCGTGCAAGAACAACAAAACAAGCTCGGAAACTAACTTGGATCGGCTGAGGAGACCAATCTTAACCCGAAAAGAGCAATTTAGGTCTCAACCCTCTGATTTAGAGACTTGGCCGAGAGTTAGTTTGCCATTCCCGGGTCGGGATAGTCTTCCTTACGACGATCCAAACCTTTTTCCGACATGCTAGCAAGTTATAAGGTAGTGCACATGCATAATATAACAAAAAATTGCATAAAAATTGAATCTTGCAAGTTAAACATGAATGAAACACCATAATACTCCATAGCCATGCAAAAATATGAAAAGTCCTAACTCCTCTAGGTCGAGAATGTTTTACCTAGCCTCGGGATACGAGGAAAGAGTCGGGGAAGTGTTTGAGAGTCGGGTGACTCGGTGGAACCCGTGAAAATGTATTCAGGGGCAAGGGTGGACGTGCACGAGCACGGTCAAGCGCGGTGACGGGCGTCGGGCACGATGACGGGTGTTGGCGGGCACGGTGACAGGCGCTGGTGATGCTGGTGACGGGCGCTGGTGGCGCTGGTGACGGGCGCTGGTGGCGCTGGTGACGGGCGCTGGAGACAGGCGTGCGTGTGTATGGTGACGGGCACTGGTGTGCTCAATGACGAGCGCTGGTGGCGCTGGTGACGGGCGCTGAAGACGGGCGCGCGCGTGTATGGTGACGGGCGCTGGTGGCGCTGGTGACGGACGCTGATGTGCTCGGTGACGCTGATGACGGGTTACTGTTCACCCGAGAGTTCGAATTTCACCCGAAATGACTAAAACGGCCCAAAACGATGAGCAAATGACTTCTAACTGAAAAACTGAGTTCAGAATTGGAATCCTTGGGTCCGAAACATGTGGTCCATGAAGTTTTAGGAATTTTGAACATAAGTCGGAATAGTGCCCGCTATGGATTCCGACCTAAACTCTAAGGATCTTTGGCTTGGTTTTCGGTTTTCATGGAGTGATTTGCTTGCTGCTGGTTGCTAAGAAGTTGAGAGTATTTTCTAGAGGGAGAAACTAGAAAGATCATGTGTGCATGATCAGTGATTAACTTAATGACAAATATGCAATATATATGAGAAGCTAATGAGCAATTAAGCAAAACAAAGCACCATTAAGGGCCTCATTAGCAAAAGTCGGCTACCCTAATGGAGATGAGGATGAATGTCATCCATGTATCTTGATGAGAAAGAGCCAAGAAGCATTAATGGAGATGGAGTTAATGGCTTGAGTGTTGACTAGAAAGACTAAAGATATTTTGGGTTTAGAGTGCATGAGAGGGAGAGGATGATGCCGAAATTGTTGGAGTAAAGGGCGGTTTTCCTTAGGCAGCCCGTGGGTCCCATGGCCCATGAGGAGAAACCGGGAGAAAGGTTGAGTCTTGATTGGTCGCGCATTCGAAGTTCGTGGTTCGAATTGAACGTCGAATTGTCGATCTGCGCGAGAAAACGGTTTTAACGAGCCTAAGATTGGCATTTTCCATGGGAAAATGTCCCGGAAGCATACGAGGCTCGGAAGCCGTTTTTGCTCATTGCAGGTGACCAGAGCGAAGTTGTCCGCTTCTGACAGCACATCTTGTATCTGCATCTCACGTTGGTCATTTTGACATAAATTGTCAGACAACGTGAACAATCATCCCTTAAGCCGGTAATGCTAACGTGGGGCCGGAGACGTCCTAGGAGGCCGAAACTGAATTTCTCAGAATGATTTCTGAGTTGCTTGGGCATTCCGGGGATTACTGTAATCTCTGTTTGTCGAGATCAGACCTCCAAGGACTTGAAAAGTGTATCTGAGACCTCTAAAGGACTGTTCGAGAGGTATAGATGAGTCGTGTGATTTATTCCGACGATTCCACGTTGAGCCCTGAGAAGGCTAGCATGGTGTAGGATAGACACCCGGCATCAAGTTTTTGTAAAAAGGACCTCCGGATATGCATTTCCACTGAAAATGACCATTTCCGCTCCTCGGAGGTTACTCGGGAAACTGATAGACGTTTTGCTGTCTGTTTTGCCCAATTGTGAATGTCCGCTAGAGTTTTTAGGGCAATGCGGTATGAACTTCGTTTGCCATAATTCCATCAGACCATTCTCCGGCTATGCTCTTCCGAAGAGGGGTATGCTTGTTTTGCCGTTCGAAAGTCATTTGAAGTGTCTGTGTGACTTCCAAGAGATAATCTGAAGCATTGTTCATGCTCTGTGTGCTGGTGGGGCATGGCCGCGTCTGATATTTGGCATTAACTTTTCTCCAGGAAACCGGCATTTCTGGACTTCCACTGAAAAGTTGTCTGTATACAGAAAGTTGTTCTGTATAGAGCAGATGATTTGCAAAATGCCTTTGAAGACACTTTTCATCTTTTTGGCACTGATGTGGATTTTTGGAGTCCAATATTGGCTATCTTCCGACGACCGAGCGAACTATCGGAAAATAGTACCGTCCGTGTGATATACTGAAAATGTCGGTTTTGGACATTGTTGAGCTCTCTGGTCGCTCTATTGCCTTTTGGTGACCCCTGGAGTACTTCTGTCACATCCATGGGTCATTTGCTCAATTTTGCCGACTTGAGGATGAATAGTGATTTCTTGCTCTGCCGAGCCGCTTTCTGTATTCTGCTCAAGTTGTGGCTTGGATCATTGCTAATATCGTTGTTTGGAATGGTGAGCCAAAATGGGGTGCTGACACTAACCATCCTTTTAGGTCTCCGCAATGAAGAAATTTGTTGCGTGCTTCAGTATGGAGGGGAGCACAGCATTAGGACTACATACAGGCCCGTGCTCTGAATGCCACTGGAGAGTACTATCAGCGTGACGCTTGTCACGGGTTCCTCTTGCTCATCTTTGGGACTATGCTGTTCCCGTACTCGTCGAATCTCATAGACGGGGCACTTGCTCAGGTCATCCTCCAAGTGGTAGGAGGCCATAGTTATGTGGAAGTCGTTTTGGCTGAGACCATTCGGTCTCTTGACTATGTACGAGAGACTCGATGGGGTAGGATGAGAGGATCCCCACATCTACTTCAGATTTGGCTTCTAGCACACATTAGACCGTTTGGTTTGTCCCATCCTTTTGCATGTATCACCGACGAGCGCTCACTCATCGCTCGTCTACTCCATGTGTTTCGACCCTCCGACCGTAACTACACCGCCTGGACGAGGTTTATGGAAGAGCTCACCCCAGCACAGTTTTTATGGACCACACGTTGGAATCCCGGCGGTCCCATGATCATTGGATGTCCTTCAGTTATAGGACTTCCCCTTATCAGTCATTTAGGGAGCACACTTATCTTTCCAGCCCGAGTCATCAGACAACTCGGTGGACTACAAGATATTCCTATAGAGGCAGATCGCACTTCACACCGCTTCAGGTGGGCAAACACCACAATTTCACTCCCGGATAGGGTTCTACGGGTTAGAGAGGTCCGACGCTTATGGAGCACGCACATTGTTCAGGAGCTATACTTCCCGGAGCATCCCACTAACGAGGAGCGGGCTTTCTCAGCTACTGCAGCATATGTGATGCAGTTCCATCCGTATGGATTCGCACCTGTTCGTCGGCTACGCATATCACAGATGCTGCAGACACCGCAGGCAGACATTCCAGATGCAGAGAGCTCAATCCAAGGAGCCATGCACACAGAGCTGCAAGTCATTAAAGCAGAGCGAGATCGACTCCGCTGCGAACTTGTGGATATTCGTGCAGAACTCACTGATCACAGAGAGCTTCAGAGCGAGTTGGCTCAGACTCGTGCGCGCATAGTGAGCCAAGACAGGGAGATAGCGCGTTTGAGCACTACGCTGGACCGAGCGCGGGCAAGAGCACGTAGGATCTCTCATCCTTAGGTTCAGTTGCTGAGCGTTTTTGCCTGTACAGGACCCGCGTAGCGCTCACTCAACTACGGGTTGTAATAGTTGTCGGTTTAATGTTTATGTTTCCTTTTTAAACAGACTGTCTTTGTAAATTATGGAACGTGAATCAAGCTGATGTAATGGCATTAGTGTTTTCAAACTCATGCATCTCATGCATTCATCCACTGTCATTTATATTTTTGAAGATAGCCAACACACAACAATTACACTCATACACTTGTACATATAGGTACTAACAACTGGCGTCGCATCGATATCCTACTCGTGCACGCGGAAGAATGGCCGAAGAGCAACAACCCGTTATCTCGGAGCAAGACGCGCCACCGATCCCGGCACACTCCCTTCCGCAAGACACGCATGTGATGTCGTCTCCCCAGCATCTATGGCGTATTCCGGTGTTCTTCCAACGCACCTCCCTTCTCCTGCACAAGCGCCATCCAATGTTATTGATCCCGCGCATTTCACCGCACTCGAAGGGATGGTTAATCAGTTGGCTGCCAACATGAATACCAATATGACAGAGCTCATGGCTATGCTTCGGGATCAAAACCGAGCTTCCTCGAGCCACACTCCACCTCCTGAACGCAGGACAACCGTGCACCTGAATCCGGTCGACCCGCCTATTTATGTGACGGATAGCGAAGATATGTCTTTTTCAGCAATGACATATGTGCCGACAGTCAGTCCAGTCAGTGATCCTATGCCACCGCCACCAGCTCCTACATCGGTACCTTTTCCACCCGCGGCGTTCCTATCAACGGATTCCGCAATGCTCACTTTGCCGCCGCTCACCATACCTACTCAACCTTCAATTTACACCGTTCCACCATCGACGGTTCCTCCAGTCGCGATCACACAAGTCCCTGCTTCCACTGCGGACCATTTCTCCTTCCAAGCTCCACAACCCCAAATGAGCTTCCCCTACCAAACTCCACCGCCTCTAAATGTTCCCCCCACTGAACCAGGCACGCCTACTCATGCCGCTCCTCCAGTTCCACCGACAAACATTCCTCCTGAAAATGAGCAGGAGAAAAGAATGAAGAGAATGGAGGAAACCATTCGAGTCCTCCAAGCAGGCACGTCCCGTCCTGACTTCGGTGACAGCGACTGGAATCTCTTTCCGGGCATGCTGCTGCCCCCTAAGATCAAGATTCCAGATTTTAAGAGATACGACGGGACCAAAGACCCTCGGCATCATCTCCGTCACTATCATAGCAACATGCTCTCGTATTGGGATTACGAGAAATTTGTCATTCAGACTTTCCAAGACAGTCTTACGGGATCGGCGCTAGATTGGTTTATGACCCTGAAAGCCGGCGACATCCCTACATGGACAGATCTTTCTCAGAAATTCCTCGACCAGTATCGATTCTATGCAGAGACACCCCCTACTCTTCTTGATCTTAGCATGACAGAGATGAGAGAAAGTCAAACTTTCGAAGCATACGCAACGGAATGGAGGGGAAAAGCGGCAAAGCACATTCCTCCAATCACTGAGCGACAGCAAGTTCAACTGTTTCACTCTACGCTCAGAGGCGCATATTACTCACATCTCCTGGCTCACACCTCCTCTTTCTCAGACCTGATTGAGGCAGGAAAGAAGTTGGACATGGGTGTTAAGCTAGGAAGAATTGAAGGCCCGTCAAGGAAGAAGGACGGAGAGACACCGAAGAAACAAACGGCTGGAACATCCAGGAGAGGTAAAGATGCGACTATTGGCATCGTCAATTCTGGACATCAGGCTTCACAGCCGATTTCGGTGGACTACACCCCTGCATTACTGACTTCTCAGGCATATGCACATCCCGTGCATTATGTGCAGCCCTATCAAACGCCGCAGGCTTATTTCCCGATCTCGCCAACTGTTATCCAGTCGCAACCTCCGCAACAGTATGCTCCTGTTCAAGTTCAACAAGCTAGACCCCCGGCTTCGAGATCTCCTCAGCCGGCTCAACGTGCTCCAGCTCCTAGAACTCAACAAGGCAGTGCCGCTCAACCGCATCCACGCAAGCAGTACACCACTTTACCAGCTCCTCCCTCTCACATATTCAGGCAGCTTCTTGCAGGCAACAAGATCAGGACAGAAGCACCTGGTCCCCATTTCGATCCTTCCATGCAGAACCAAAATTTGCGCTGTGAGTTTCATCAGGGTGCTCCTGGTCACACTCTGGATACTTGTTGGAGACTCCGGGATAAAATCCAGGAGATGATTGATACAAGACAGATCTCCTTTAATGAGGCGAAGCCGCCTAATGTCCGTGCAAACCTTCTTCCTGATCATGGATCAAGTCAGGACCTTCTGTCAACATGATTAGCATTGCTGCTATTGAAGAGGAAGAAGACTCGCAGAAGTCCTCAATTCCATTTGTCATCAACTATGCTCCAGTAGAAGTTGCATTCGCTCCCATCCCGTTCGTTATCGAGGTTCCTGCAAAGGAGTCTTATCACGATAGCCGAGTTCCCTGGACATATGAGAGCGAGGTTGCCAGTGCAGAACTAGAAATGAGCGCGATGGGAATCACGCGTTCAGGACGAGTTTACCAAGGTCCATAACCTGTTGACAAAGGGAAGGCTCCTGCTACCGCGTTCTCAACCGTTCCAGAAGCCGTGTCATTCCCTACAGAGAAGGTCACAGATCAGGAAGCCGAAGCTTTCATGAAGGTGATCAAAGCAAGCGAATACAAAGTGGTCGAGCAAATGGGCAAGTCACCAGCTCATATATCGCTGTTCGCATTGCTTTTGAACTCCGAACCTCATCGGATAGCTTTGCTGAAAGTTCTCACTGCGGCACAAGTCCCGAAAGATACTGCACCGGATAGAATCGAGGAGACTGTGAACTTTATCTTCTCGAATCAGATTTCCTTTTCGGAAGACGAAATCCCCTCGGAAGGACAAGGACACTTGCGGGCATTGCACATAGTTTGCAAGTGCAACAACCACGTTGTTGGTCGAGTCATGATCGACAACGGCTCTGCTCTTAACGTTTGCCCCATCTCCACGCTGAAACAGATGAACATGGACATGAGTCGCATTCGTGCAAGCAAGACCACCGTCCGAGCCTTTGACGGCTCTAAGAGAGTAGTGAACGGAGAAATCGATCTCCTAATTGATGTGGGTCCTTGCTCATTCTCTGTTACCTTCCAGATCCTTGAAATACCCAATGCTTTCAGTCTCCTACTCGGGAGGCCATGGATTCACGCCGCCGGCGCTGTTCCTTCATCATTGCACCAGAAGTTGAAATTCTTTGTCGAAGGCAAACTCATCACTGTCAACGGCGAGGAAGATTATGCAGTCTATAAGGAAACAGCCGTCCCTTATATCAGCGTTGGCGAAGACCAAAATCTTCCCTTTCACTCTTTCGACACGATCTCCGTAATTCGAGACTACGGAGAAGTCGGTCCATCACGAACTGATCGCATGATTGGAAAGGTTCTCTTGAAGAACAATTACGTCCCCGGAACTAGACTCGGGGCACGTGCACAGGGAATCCTCTGACCTGTTGAAGTGGAGGAGTACCGCAATAGGAGGGGACTCGGTTTTCGCCCCTCCTGCCATGAGATCGTGCAAGCTCGTCGTGGAGAACATCTCCACCGTCTCGCTACACACTACGGAAAACTCTTCAAGGGCATTCCAATTCCACCACTCTCACAATTTTTTTTCGCACCACCGCAGATCATGGGAGGCACCTCCGACACCTCAATCACTGAAACAGATGACTTCTCTTCGGATGCAGTGGAAGCGTTTTTGGCTTTGCCGGCCATATATGCCGTCACTGAGGAGACATCTTCCAAGGTTCATATCCGCCCTATACGGGAGGATGGGGAGCTTACCAACTGGACTTCAGTCCCGCTCTACTCGGCCATAGTTGCCGATGTGTAAGACGGTCTATATATATAATGCTACCTGCATGTCGGCAACGCCATAAGCCACATGACAGAAGAGGGGTTTTTGTTATGGCTTGTTAATAGAATCCCCGCATGCTTTTTGATTTCCTGTGTCTAAATTCTCTCTCTTGCACTTACTTCTAGCACCTTTAATTTCTAAAACAATTCACTTTCGTGTCCAGGCTCCAATCGAATCCAAATCATGGATACAACGATTCGAATTCACTCGAAACACACCTCGGAAAGTCCTTACCCATATACTTCAGGGAAGGACTTGACGAGGACGGTCGCGTGCCCGAGATAGAAGAGAGTTTGCATCGTCTCGAAAACCACCAACTCACTTCCGTCGAGCCAACCGAAGACATCAACATAGGCAATGCAGAAGAACCACGCACCCTTAGAATCGGGACGAGACTCGACCCTGCACAGAGGGCCCGAATGATCGATTTCTTAACATAGTATCAGGAGGTCTTTGCTTGATCCTATGCTGATATGCCAGGCCTAGACCCCTCAATCGTAAAGCATTACCTTCCACTTGACACTGAAAGATTCCCACCCAAGCGCCAACACTTGCGACGTCAACGAACTGACCTTCTCCTACGCATTAAGGAAGAGGTCATCAAGTAGGTAGACGCGGGATTCTTGGAGGTATGTAATTACTCTGAATGGGTAGCGAACATCGTTCCAGTGGAGAAGAAAAATGGGAAAGTCAGAGTCTGCATCGACTACCGAGACCTTAACAGGGCTAGCCCAAAGGATAACTTCCCGTTGCCCCACATCGACGTCTTGGTGGACAATACAGCACGCCACACACAATTCTCCTTCATGGACGGCTTCTTTGGATACAATCAGATTCAGATGGCCGAGGAGGATAAAGTCAAAACCACGTTCATCACGATGTGGGGTACATTTTGCTACAAGGTCATGCCTTTCGGTCTAAAAAATGCAGGGGCAACCTATCAGCGGCAATGGTCACTCTCTTTCATGACATGATGCATAAAGAGATCGAGGTTTACGTCGACGACATGATCGCGAAGTCCAAAGAAGGAGAAGATCATTTGGTTAACCTCAAAAGACTATACGACCGTCTCAAGAAGTACAAACTCCGACTTAACCCAGCAAAATGCACCTTTGGCGTTAAGTCAGGGAAATTGCTTGGGATTATAGTTAGCAAGAAAGGCATCGAGGTCGACCCCGACAAGGTTAAAGCGATCATGGAATTGCCCCCTCCATCGACAGTGCGCGAAGTAAAGAGCTTCTTAGGACGGCTGAATTACATCACGCATTTCATTGCAAATTTGACAGACAAGTGCCAACCACTCTTCCGTTTGCTTCGCAAAAATGCAGCGGTCGAATGGGATGACGAGTGTCAGAAAGCTTTTGATACCATCAAGGCATACCTAATTCAGCCGCCGGTGTTGGTTCCACCTTCACCAGATCATCCTCTCATTTTGTACCTGACGGTACGCCGACAATCCATCGGATGCATGTTAGGGCAAAAGGACGATTCCTCTCACGCAGAGCGAGCAATTTATTATTTAAGCAAAAAGTTCACTGAAGGGGAGTTCAACTACCCTAAGATAGAGAAAATGTGTTGCGCATTTGTGTGGGTCATGCAAAGGCTCCGGCAATACACTCTCTACCATACTGTTTGCCTACTGTCGAAGACAGATCCTTTGAAGTATCTACTTAGCAGTCCGTCCTCCATGAGGAACATAGCAAAATGGCGTTGCCAACTGACGGAGTACAACATCGAATATGTGTCGCGCACATCAGTGAAGGGCCAAGCGATAGCAGATCATCTAGCAGAGTTCCCAATTGTCGATGACACACCAATCAACTTTGACTTTCCAGACGAAGGAATCCTCCAAATGAATGGTGAGGAGGAAATTACTGGATGGAAGATGTACTTCGATGGTGCAGTCAATTCCACCGGGTCGGGTATTGGCGCAGTGCTGATATCCCCTGAGGGGCGTCATTTCCCTGTTGCAGCGAAGATTGATTTCCCCTGCACTAACAACATAGCCGAATATGAGGCATGTATCCTCGGCTTGCAGGCGGCGATCGACCTCAAAGTCAAGGAGCTTGAAGTGTTTGGAGATTCTATGCTCACAATCTTTCAGACGCTCAAACTGTGGAAGACGAAAGATCCGAAACTGGTGCCATATCACGAGTACCTCGAAGAGTTGATAGAGAACTTCGAGGACATTTCATTTACGTACACTCCACGCATGAAGAACCAGTTCGCCAATGCACTCGCAACGCTCGCTTCTATGGTGAGCATCACAAAAGAGAATCTCATCGAGCCTCTCGAGTTCGAGATTGCTCAGGGCCCTGCCCATTGCGATGTAATCGACGCTGTCGACGGCAAACTGTGGTACGCAGACATCAAGCACTTGCTGCAAACAGGTCAATTCCCAGCGTTCACCGATCGGTATGACTGGAGGACTTTTCGGTGCATTGCAGCAAATTTCTTCCTGAGTGGTGAGACTCTCTACCGCCGTTCATTCGATGCTACACTGCTTCGGTGTGTCGATGAGAATGAGGCACAACGCCTCATGGAAGACGTGCACGAGGGAAACTGCGGACCTCACATGAACGGGCTCATGCTAGCAAAAAAGCTCATGCGACTCGGGTACTTCTGGTCTACCATGGAGACCGACTGCGTCAAGCATGTCAGACACCGTCACTTGTGTCAAGTCTACGCAAATCAGATCAGAGCACCGCCCAACGAGCTGCATCCAATGGTTGCTCCGTGGCCCTTTTCAATGTGGGGCATGGACGTGATTGGTCCTATCAACCCCAAAGCATCCAATGGACACTTGTTCATACTGGTAGCTATCGATTACTTCACCAAATGGATCGAAGCTATCACCATTGCATCCGTCACTGCAAAGACTGTGGCACGCTTTCTCAAGCGTGACATCATCGCACGTTACGGTGTCCTTGTGACTCTTGTCACAAACAACGCCAAGAACTTGAACAATAAGCTCATTGACGAGCTCTGTGCACAGTTCAAGATCCTACACCGCAACTCTTCTCCGTATCGTCCACAAATGAATGGTGCGGTAGAAGCAGCGAATAAGAACATAAAGAAAATTATCGAAAAAATGACGGTGAATTACAAAGACTGGCACGAGATGCTCCAGTTCGCACTCTTGGCGTATCGGACTTCTATCCGCTCATCTACCGGAGCAACCCCGTATTCTTTGGTCTACGGCATGGAAGCAGTTCTTCCAATCGAAGTAGAGATTCCCTCCATGAGGGTCTTTGCCGAGTCCAAGCTCAAAGAAGCAGAATGGGCGAAGCAACGCTACGAACATCTTAATCTCATCGATGAGAGGCGGCTAACAGCACTTTGCCACGGTCAGTGCTATCAGCAAAGAATGGCCCGAGCTTTTAACAAGAAAGTTCGTCCCCGCGAGTTCGGCCCCGGCGACCTCATCTTGCGAAAAGTTTTGCATATCGCCCCTGATTCCAAGGGCAAGTTTGCTTACAAGTACGACGGTCCCTTCATCGTTAAAGAAGTCTTTGACGGAGGGGCAATCATTCTTAATGATATGGACGGGAACGAGAACGCTCTTCCGGTCAATGCTGATGCACTTAAGAAATACTACCCGTGATGGTGTTTCTCTTATTCCACTGGGGGTGTTTTTCTCAAATGCACATTACATTTTAGCTTCTTTCACATGTACAATTCCCAGCACTTTCATTTCTGCTTATTAATATACTCCCCTCTTCTGTTTTTTTTTCCTTTTCTCTGAACTTTTTCCTGAGAGAAAAAGAATGAATCTCCCGCTAGGTTGAAAACCTCTTTGAGGCGGCCTAGGCAAAAATTAGGGAATGAGGGGCACAGTTTAAAATCTCGAAAAGGGGAACCGTGACAAAAGGAGAGTATACAACAAAATCCTCGCTAGAGTGAAAACCCGAAAAAGGGGGCTCTAGGCAAAAGTTAGAGGAACCGAGAGGTGTGATCAGACCTAATCAGGGCGGTCATAGCAAAAGGTGAGCTCTAAATGAGGGAAAAGTCAAACAAAACACCCCGCTAGGTCGTCACGCGTCTTGCGACCTAGGCAAAAATTAGGGGATCTTTGGTAGCTCGACCACGAAATGACAGCTACACTCAGCGTGCAGTGATAACAAGTAGTGGTTTGGCAGTTTTCGGTGCAAGCAAACTCTTTGACTCTCATAGCACAAGATACGTTTCGACATGCAGTCGAATCGTCGTATCCTTGATCTGGAGGATCCCAAAAATCCCTCCGTTTACCTTAGTGCAAATTCTACGGGTCATGCCCGTTCCGTAAAAAGCCTTTCTTGTCAAGTCATAATTTCGGGAGACGACCACCCCTTTAAATGGTCACCAAGTTCAAATTCCCAAAGCATTATTATTCAGACTTCTTTACACATCTTCATTATGGCTGTAGAGTAAGACTGACAACCACTGTTAGCTCCTTTGGTTCTAGATGCAGGAAGCAGGATGTGAACCCCGAAAGGAGTTTTTTCTTTGACGAATGCATGGCTACCTTATGCCAAGGACTACAATCAAAATCCGAGGAGAAACCTTCAGGATAGCACTCCAGGCATTCAGTGACATCACTATCAGTTGGCAAGCAACGAAGCATTCTGCCATAGCATCGATTGCAACACAGACAAGCTCAGTGATGGAGGAAGCACAATGATTCCTTCCACACCTCACGCAACTTCCCAGTGTTTGCATTTACTTTGTGCACCCTTTATTTCTGCAATGCACCTTTCAATTGGGGTGCACCTTCTCAGGAACGCAGTGCACCTTTTATTTCTGCAATGCACTTTTCAATTAGCGTGCACCTTCTCAGGAACGCAGTGCACCTTTTATTTCTGCAATGCACCTTTCAATTGGCGTGCACCTTCTTAGGAACGCAGTGCACCTTTTATTTCTGCAATGCACCTTTCAATTGGCGTGCACCTTCTTAGGAACGCAGTGCACCTTTTATTTCTGCAATGCACCTTTCAATTGGCGTGCACCTTCTCAGGAACGCAATGCACCTTTTATTTCTGCAATGCACTTTTCAATTGGCGTGCACCTTCTCAGGAATGCAGTGCACCTTGTAAAACCGTCGAGCAAGCGCTCGTGCACCCCACAAGTCCACTGGGTAGGCGCCTTTGAACCATGCAGTTCATTCGGTATGCGCCCCGTGCATATTGCAAAACCCCGGGCAAGCGTCCATGCATCGAGCAACGTATTGGGCAAGCGCCCATACCTCTTGCAAAAGCACTTTTCAATTGGCGCGCACCTTCTCAGGAACGCAGTGCACCTTTTATTTCCGCAATGCACTTTTCAATTGGCGTGCACCTTCTCAGGAACGCAGTGCACCTTTCATTATCGCAATGCATTTTTCAATTGGCGTGCACCTTCTCAGGAACGCAGTGCACCTTTTATTTCCGCAATGCACTTTTCAATTGGCGTGCACCTTCTCAGGAACGCAGTGCACCTTTCATTAAGATCAGCACTTTTCATTAAACTTGGAATACCGCATTTCTAATTAAACAAAGCATTTCTCGTTAACTGCAATTTCCTTTATACATGTACCCCATTTGTTTACTGCCAAACTTATGCACATCTCACCTCACTTCCTTTATCTTTATGATAGGCACAATATCCCGTATATCCAAAGCAAGAAGGAGAAGGCCATATAGGAAATTCCACATCGATCATTGCTATCAAACTGGGGTGCTTCTGAAGTCTTTGGCTGTATCCTCTACTCGAGCACACAGTCAAGGAGGGGCAAGCTGTCAGCACCCCATTTTGGCTCACCGATTCAAATTACATTATCAGTAATGATCCAAGCTATGACTTGAGCAGAGTACAGAAAAACGGCTCAATAGAGCGGAAAATCACTATTCATCCTCAAGTCGGCAAAATTGAGCAAATGACCCATGAATGTGACAGAAGGACTCCAGGGGTCATCAAAAGGCAACAGAACGACCAGAAAGCTCAACAATGTCAAAAACCGGCATTTTCAGTATATCGCACGGATGGTACTATTTTTCGATAGTTCGCTCAATCGTCGAAAGATAGCTAATATTGGACTCCAAAAATCCACTTCAATGCCAAACAGATGAAAAGTGTCCCCAAAGGCATTTTGCAAATCATCTGCTCTATACAGAACAACTTTCTGTATACAGACAACTTTTCAATGGAAGTCCAAAAATGCCGGTTTCCTGGAGAAAAATTAATTCCAAATATCAGACGCGGCCATGCCCCACCAGCACACAGAGCATGAACAATGCTTCAGATTGTCTCTTGGAAGTCACACAGACACTTCAAATGATTTTCGAGCGGCAAAACAAGCACACCCCACTCTGGAAGAGCATAGCCGAGGACTAGTCTGATGGAATTACGACAAACGAAGTTCATACCGCATTGCCCTGAAAACTCTAGCGGACATTCACAATTAGGCAAAACAGACAGCAAAACCCTTTTTAGTTTCCCGAGTGACCTCCGAGGAGCGGAAATGGCCATTTTCAGTAGAAATGCATATTCGGAGGTCCTTTTTACGGAAACTTGACGCCGGGTGTCTATCCTACACCATGCTAGCCTTCTCGAGGCTCAACGTGGAATCATCGGAATGAATCACACGACTCATCTAGACCTCCCGAGCAATGCTTTAGAGGTCTCAGATACACTTTTCAAGTCCTTGGAGGTCTGATCTCGAGAAACAGAGATTACAGTAATCTCCGGAGTGCCTAAGCAACTCAGAAATCATTCTGAAAAATCCAGTTTTGGCCTCGTAGGACGTCTCCGGCCCCACGTTAGCATTACCGGCTTAATGGACAATTGTTCACATTGTCTGACAATTTATGTCAAAATGACCAACGTGAGATGCAGACACAAGATATGCTGTCAGAAGCGGACAACTTCGCTTTGGTCACCTGCAATGAGCAAAACCGGCTTCCGAGCCTCGTATGCTTCCGGGACATTTCTCCATGAAAAATGCCAATCTTAGGCTCGTTAAAACCGTTTTCTCGAGCATATCGACAATTCGACGTTCAATTCGAACCACGAACTTCGAATGCGTGACCAATCGAGACCCGAGCTTTCTCCCAATTTCTCCTCATGAGCCGTGGGACCCACGGGCTGCCCAAGGGCAGCCGCCCCTTGCCCCAAAATTTTCGGCTTCTTCCTCTTCCTCTCTTGCCCTCACCTAGCCCAAAATATCTTTGGAAGTTGAAGACAACACTCAAGCCATCAACTCCATCTCCATTAATGCTCTTAACTCTTCCTCATCAAGAACACTTGGTCCACATTCATCCTCATCCTCATTAAGGTGGCCGAAATTTGCTAATGGTCCCACTAATGGTGCTTTGCTTTGTTTAATTGCCCATTAGTTTTGACTATAAATGGGCCAAAAGTGATTAACTTAATCACTTCTCCTCTTGCACACTTCTCACTAGCTTTCTCCCTCTAAAATCCTCTCAAACTCCATAGCTAAGAGCAGCCAACAACCAGCAAGCTTCATCTCCCAAAAACAGAAAAGAAAACACCGAACAAAACCTGAAGTTCTTAAGTCGGAAGTCGGTGTTCATCATCCCGACTTAACTTCAAAATTTCTCAAACTCCATATCCCACTCATTTTGGATCCATGGAGTTCATTGGTGAAGTTGGTTTTTTTGTTTGAAGTCTTTAAATTATTGTTTCAGGTCAAATAGTGCATTTTCGGGCGAAATCGTCACTCTCGGGTGAACAGTGCACCCGTCACCCGCCCGCGCGCTCAGCCGAGCGCCCGTTAGCGTGCGCGTGCCCGTGCGCGCGCTCGCGCAGCGTCAGTCACCGCGCGGAAGGTCCTGCTCCCATCACCGCGCGCGCCCGTGCGCCCGCCGAACGTCCCGCGCGTTCTTCCGCGTGCATGCGTGCATGTATGCACCCGTGACGCACCGGACGTCACCCGCCTGCGCATCCGCGCGCTCGTCACCGCTCGTCTGCGCGCTCGCCCAAGCGTGTCCAAGCGTCCAGCGCCTGCCCGCGCGCCAGACACCATCACCGCGGGCCTAGCCGTGCATTCCAAGTCCTCCCGTGCCCCGAACGTTCATTCAAGTGTTCAACCGAGTTACCCGACTCTCAAACACTTCCCCGACTCTTTCCTCGTATCCCGAGACTAGGTAAAATATTCTCGACTTAGAGGAGTTAGGGCTTTTCATATTTTTGCATTTCTATGGAGTATTATGGTGTTTTATCCATGTTTAACTTGCAAGATTTAATTTTTATTCAATTTTATGTTATATTATGCATGTGTACTACCTTATAACTTGCTAGCATGTCGGAAAAAGGTTTGGATCATCGTATGGAAGACTATCTCGACCCGGAAATGGCAAGATAACTCTCGGCCATGTCTCTAAATGAGAGGGCCGAGACTTAAATTGCTCCTTCCGGGTTAAGATCGGTCTCCTTAGCCGATCCAAGTTAGTTTCCGAGTTTATTTTGTCGTTCTCGCATGCATGAAGCCGGTGTTATTTTATATATTCCTTAAATAACATGTTTGTGAATGTTTGCATGTTTAAATGAGTTAATAAAATCATGATAATGCCGGCTTTTGTTAAAAAAGTGTTATTCATCATGGTCGATGCTTGAGCATGCGAAAAACAATTAAACCGAGGCAAGGAAATCATTTGTGACTCGAATTGAGCCATGAGAGCTTTCGACCATCTTTGATAAGGTGAAGCGGAGGGTTTCTTGGCCTTTCTTGGATCAAGAATGATTTCCTTATTTTGAGTTTAATTCGTTTCTCGGATTGTGTAAATTTTTAATTCCAACGTCTTTACGATTCCCATGTTAAAGTATCGTTTAAAGACCCTTTTTAAAACAAACATGCATGGATTTGTGTATCGAGGACTCATTCAGATCCATTCGATTATAAGAATATTATCGGTTATTCAACCGAATTATTCTTGATCATTATGGATTCGTTTTGGTCATCGAATCATGAATTGTTTTCATAATTAATGCATTCGACAATAACCTTAAGCATTAATTCCACGAATGGGTTAATCGGGACGCTCACACGATTAATTCATTCAATTTAAACAATTTTGCACGAATTGGACATTAATTTGTAACTCGCATCGACGAATTACAAAACGGTGTTAATGCCCTTTTTAAAATCCTGACACTTTCAAATCCGTGTTGTGTTGTTCTCCTTTTCTGAAAATAAATTTTCAAATCAAGGGCAAGAACATCATTTTGTGATTTGGCGTCATCTTAGCTTTGTTTAGGGTGCTAGTTGGGTATTTTGTATTGAAAATATAATTACCTGATTAATCATTTCACTCGATCTAACCAAACGCTAGAAAATGGCTAGGCGGAATTCTAGATTCCAAATCTAGAGTCAAAACACGAGTTTGGCTAATTCAGTGTAAATTCGGTGTCACAATACAGAACAGCTGTGAAAGCAATCAACACACACGAAACTTGACTACGGAACCCGACATGTCAGGTTGTCAAATCAAAGCCGAATGCTAAAACATTGGCACGCATTTGTTTGTCTAGGGTAGGATTTGCATGCCAAAATACCTGGATTAATAAACTTGTTAATCCACGTACATTCGGTGAATACAAACACATTGTCTGTTATTTACCTGCTGCTTGTTATCTTTCCGCACCTGTTTGCCATGCGGGTCGAGCCTGATCCCTAGGCCGAATAATATTAGGGTTCAATACCCTAATCATCGAGCACAGGGTTCAACGCCCTAATCAACACTCACAGGGTCCAACACCCTATTCAGTGAGAGCGTCCATTGAATTTCAGTTCTTCGGTCTTTTCCCTAAACTCACGGTGAGTTAGAGTGGAATATTAACCGAAAGCGAACCGAATGGGATTCAATCATTTGTAATTTGTAATTTATTGTATTTATTCTGAGAGCACATTGTAAGGATTTATTTTTACATTAGTTATTGTAAGAATCCCATTCAGTGAGCGAACGGTTCGAGAGTTGAATCATTCGAATCGGTCCTATGCTTGCCTAGACAAAAGTAAATCCAAGATCTCGCGGTTTTGGTTCACGTAGGAATTCAACCTCCGCGGTTCGATGAACTGTAACGCAAGATTGTGAACCAATTCCCCGACACACGAGTTTACTTCTCTCTCGGCTTCTCGACCGACATCGTCTAATTCATCGAATATTCGGTGTCAAAACGTGCGAGCTGAGTGCAACTTAATTCAAGCGATAAATGATAAAACATGCAAGCCTAGCAAACTAGAGTACCGAAAAGGCGTGCGGGATATAGGCCCGCACGTAACATGAACCCCCGAACACGGACTTTCCGGTTCCGCACAGACCAATGCCTTAACAACAACTAGGTGTTCCATACCCCTAGACCCCGGGTAACTTATCCGCCGTCAACTTTCGGGTCGTAAAATGATAAGTGGCAACTCCTTCTCTCACGCGTGTCCGTCACGCGTCCCCACGGGAAGGTGAACACTCACAAGCCGCGCGATCCAAAAGTGCGCATGCGGGCCCCGACGAGAGTCCACATTCGGGTCCGTACACCATGGACCACATGTTTTGGACCCAAGGAGTTCATTTATAAAATTAGATTTTTGGTTTGAAGTCATTTGCTCATCATTTCAGGTTGATTTCTTCATTTTGGACGAAGACCGTGCTCTCAGGTGAACAGTACTCGCGCATAGCCATGCGCCAGCGTGCATGTCCGCTGGCCGTGCACCCGTGCGCACGCTCGAGTGCCAGTCACGCGCCTGACCCCCTGCCGCGCCCGTGCATGCTCGCGTACGCCTAGCCGCTCGCCCATCCTTGCCCGAACGTGCATCCTTTGCACCCGAGCACCCTTCCAAGCGTTCAACCGAGTCACCCGACTCTCAAACACTTCCCCGACTCTTTCCTCGTATCCCGAGGCTAGGTATATCACTCTTGACTTAGAGAAGTTAGGGCTTTTTACATTTTATTGCATGTTCATGGAGTTATATGGTGCACAAAGTGTGTTCGCTTGCAAGACTTCATTTTTATGCACTTTTACATTATATCAAGCATGTTTATCCTTGATTAACATGTCATCATGTCGGGAAACACTTGGATCGTAGTTAAGAAGAACATCTCGGCTCGGAAAAGGCAAAGAGCTCATGGGTTATCCTCCATGAGAGGTGGTCGAATGCTTTCTTGTTCTTTTCGGGCAAGGAACGATCTTTTTTGCCCGATCCAAGTTTGATTCCCAAGTTTCCTTGTGTTTTCCCGCATCCATGAAGTCGGTATTGTTTTATCAATTACCTAAATAACTTGTTTGTGCATGTTTGCATGTTCGAATGCATTATTCAAATCATGGTAATACCGACTTCAGTTTAATCGTGTCATTTATCGTGTTTGTCGTTTGAGCATGCGAGAAATGATTCAAAACAAGACGTGGAAACCTCATGGAACCTAATACGGGCTATGAGACCTCTTGGCTTTTTCCAATGAGAATTGGCCGAGAGTCTCATGGAGTTATTCGGGTTCCATGAGGTTTTCTCCTCCCGTTTTAAGTCCGTTCTCGGATCTCGTGCAATTTACAAGTTTCTTTACATCAAGAACCTCACATGAAATGTCTTTCAAACAAAACATGCATGGATTCGAATATCGATGGCTTATTTGGGTTCATTCGGTTATGAGGGTATTTTTGGTTATTTGACCAAATTATCCTCGATCCTTGTGAAACCATCTCGGTTATCGATTCACGAATCGTTTTCACAATTAATGCATTCGGCAATAACCTTGGGCATTAATTCCACGAACAGGTTAATCGGAACGCTCACACGGTTAATTCATTCAATTTAAACAATTTTGCACGAACTGGACATTAATTTGTAACTCGCATCGACGAATTACAAAACGACGTTAATGTCCTTTTCAAAACCCTCATACTTTCAAATCCGTATTGTGTTGTTTCCCTTTTTTGAAAACAAGTTTTCAAATGAAGGGCAAGAACATCATTTTGTGATTTGGCGTCATCTTAGCTTCGTTTAGGGTGCTAGTCGGGTATTCTGTATCGAAAATAAAATTACCTGATTAATCATTTCACTCGACTTAACCAAATGCTAGAAAATGGTTAGGTGGAACTCTAGGTTCCAAATCTAGAGTCAAAACACGAGTTGGGTTAATTCAATGGTAATTCAGTGTCACAACACCGAATCACTGTAAAAGCAATTCACACATACGAAACTTGACTACGGACATCCGACATGTCAGGTTCTCAAACCAAAGCCGAATGCTAAAACATTGGCATGCGTTTGTTTGTCTTAGCATATGGCATTTGCTTGCAAAAACACCCCTGGGTTAATAAACTTGCTAATCCACGTACATTCGGTAAATACCAACACATTGTCTGTTATTTACCTACTGCTTTTTATCTTTCCGCACCTGTTTGCCATGCGGGTCGAGCCTGATCCCTAGGCCGAATAATATTAGGGTTCAACGCCCTAATCATCGATCACAGGGTTCAACGCCCTAATCATCGATCACAGGGTTCAACACTCTAATCAACACTCACTGGGTCCAACGCCCTATTCAGTGAGAGCGTGCATTGAATTTCAGTTCTTCGGTCTTTTCCCTAAACTCACAGTGAGTTAGAGTGGAATAATAACCGAACGCGATTCGACTGGAATTCGGCCATTTGTAATTTGTATTTTATTGTTTTCGAGAGCATTGTAAGGATTTTATTCTGTACATTCATTCTGTAAGAATTCTAGTCGGTAAGCGAACGGTCCGAGAGTCGAATTAATCGAATCGGTTTAATGCTTGCCCAAATGAAAGTAAATCCAAGAACTCGCGGTTCTGGTTCAAGCAGCGATTCAACCTCCATGGTACGATGAACTGTAACGTAAGATTGTGAACCAATTTCCCAACACACAGGTTTACTTCTCTCTCGGCTTCTCCATCGACATCGTTTAATTCACCGAATCTCCGGTGTTAAAACGTGCGAGCCGAGTGCAGCTTAATTCATGCGGTAAATAATAAAACAAGCAAGCCTAGCAAATCAGAGTACCGAAAGAGCGTGGGGGATATAGGCCCGCACGTAACATGAACCCCCGAACACGGACATTCCGGTTCCGCGCAGACCAATGCCCTAACAATAACTAGGTGTTCCATACCCCTAGACCCCGGGTAACTTATCCACCCTCGACCTTCGGGTTGTAAAATGATGAGTGGCGACTCCTTCTCTCACGCGTGTCCGTCACGCGTCCCCACGGGAAGGTGGACACTCCCAAGCCGCGCGATCCAAAAGCGCGCATGCGGGCCCCGAAGGGAGTCCACATTCGGGTCCGTACAGCTTGGCGACTCCACTAGGGACATACTTAGTGGGTTCAGGCTTGAGTCGTTTGCTTGCTTGCATGTTTATTTATCGCTTTCCGTACATTTATTTTACACACATTTACTTTTCTGCATTTTGCATTGCATCATTCTAGCGCAATTCTAAGTACCTCGCCTGAAATCCCACGGGCGCCGAAATAGGAAGCTAGGTTAGTCAGAGGTTCCGAGTAAGGGAACAAATCGAGTCGGCTCTGCCACCGAACTGGCCCCCAAAGATCCTCGCTCGATTTCAAGGAATTGATACCCTAGAATCGAGAGCCCCCATTCCTAGTTGGTGGTTTTCCTAGTAGAACACTAAAACCATGCATAAATAGGGACTGTCATGTTGGACTAAAATTGCCTTCATGCCGTCAACCGACCCAAAGTTCGATCTTTGAATCGGCCCCTAGTTTTCTTTTAGGCGGGCCTTTTGTTTTTTTTCTACAATGAGTGATGTACATTGTAACAGATACAATTATACTTTACTTTTCTGCCTGCATGCATGTTTTCAAACAAACTAGGACATCGCATTGGTTTATTTCTTAAGTTCCCTTTTTCAAATGAACCATCTTCGTAAATCTGGGAACTTGAATCAAATCAATGCAACAACATTCGCTTTTGAAAACTCATACCTTGCTTGCATTCTATGTTTGCACAGCAACTACCATGTCTCGCACGACAAGCGAGTGGTGCCGACCTTCGCAGGTAGATCACCCGCGGTCTTCACCTCTCCATGGCGAGACGTGCTATGACCAGAGGCCGTCCATCCCGGCCACCCGTCCCGCACGACAGGCGAGTTGTGCCGACCTTCGCAGGTAGACCACCCGTGGTCTTCACCTCTCCATGGCGAGACGTGCTATGACCAGAGGCCGTCCATCCCGGCCACCCAGACCGCATGACAGGCGAGTTGTGCCAACCTTCGTGGGTAGACCACCCGCAGTCTTCACTTCTCCATAGCGAGATGCGCTGTGACCAGAAGCCGAGTCCATCCTGGCCACCCACTCCGCACGACAGAGAGCCTCACCGCGTGATTGAATTCACATCTCTCTGCGTGACCCCACGCATCTACCAACGATCAAGCGTGCCTCATACATGTCCAAGCATGTTCGCACCAACTCATACACACATGCTCAACGTATCAATGCACGTCTCTTGGTGTGCTCGCACGACGCCTACCAGGCCAGTTCACTTCCTTACACCTTTGCATTGGAATTGCGAACATTTCATGCTCCTTCATTGTTTTCTTTTCCCATTGCAGGAAATTCTGAACAAGAAGACAGCTTGAATACTGAGTGACCACAATTGAGACAACAAACGTCTCTCATTCAGCTCCTTGGGATTTAAATACTAAGTCCCCATCCTTGCTCCACAGAGCAAGACTGCAAACATATCAGAGTCACCGCTTTGCAGTGCCCTGCGCTGTTCCCCAGTATTGACCTTTGCTTTTGCATCTCCTGCCCTTTCTTATCGAGCACGCATTTACTCCATTGGGCTCCGGCCCTGCATCGGGCTCCGGCCTCACTTTTGGGCTTCGGCCCCTCATCGGGCTTCGACCCCACTTTTGGGCTTCGACCCCGCATCGGGCTCCGCCCCCGCATTTACTTTTGGGTTTCGGCCCCGCATTGGGCTTCGGCCCCACTTTTGGGCTTCGGCCCCTCATCAGGCTTCGGCCCCACTTTCGGGCCTCGGCCCAGCATTTACTGCTTTTGGGCTCCGGCCCAGCATTTACTGCTTTCAGGTTTCAACACATCGCATTTACTGCTTTCAGCCTCATCTGAAATCCAAAATCAACTTGGATTCAAATTCATCCAAGCGATACTTCGAGGAGCAAGTCTAATTCTTCCACTGCAAAGACCGGAAGTGACAGCTCCACAAACAGAGCATGACCCAACTCTCGATCGCAGACCAGCACGGTCATACCTCCGATCAAAAGAATGGATCTCATCCACCTCCGTTGTGGTCGCCGACTAAATACTGGGGCAACACACGCAGTCTTCTTTAAACTCTCTTTTGCTTTAATTTAAATGCATTCCCACAAATGGGCTCCCGACAAGAACAAATCCTTCGATGGAGCATTAGGACAGTCTTGAAGACGCCCTATTATTTCTGTCTTACCTGTTCGACTCGCTTGTCCTCAGGGGACCCAGCTTCTCGAGCCTTCCCTAGGGAGACTGTGCATGCCTACTCGCAACTAGGGAAAATATGTTTATGTGATCTCAGTCACAATTTAACCAATCCAGAGTGGTGATGACCATATTCCCGAAAACAAATGTCAACTGCACGTAGCAACCCATGGGTTGCGCGCGGGACAAAAAGGGATTTTTTCCCATAGGACCACCCCATATTTCTTACCACATATCCCCCCGCATAATCGCCTAATGCATTGTCTTCTTTGTCATCCTTCACAGAGGCACATTGACCACAGGCGAAGAGCGATGCGCAAGTTCACGCTTCCCCGAGAACTTGTCTCGAACCCTTTCCTTATACTTTGATGAGGGAGGTGCTCGACGATGAGGTACCCCCTATGAAGTCGAAGACGAGGACATTGAGAGGATCACTCAGCATTGATGCAACCGTCTTCCTTGAACATCTAGTGACTTCAACAGCGTGCACTCTCCAAGAGGCACTTATTGCAAAGAACAACAAGAGATGATCGGAGACATCGCACAAGGCGCCTGCCACAGACCACTTCCACAAATGAAGACCGGGGCATCCCCGATCAACATTCGCACCGAGGCAACCTTAGTTCCCTATCCACATGGGGCAATTTGACAACAGGGGAAATTCACATATAATGCTTGCAATGGCAGATGACACGAAGTTCAGCTTTCGAGTGCTTGAGAGTCAAAAACTTCCAAGAAAGCCGGTCCTCACAAAATAGGGCTAGCAACACACAATGAGTCTCCACGACGCGAACCACATCAAAGTGGCCTCGGCAATTCATAGTCGAGGAGTTTCAAACAAAGACGGGGCACAAAACAAACCCCAGCTACAAGAAAAAAAAAACAGAGCGAAAAGAAGCGGAAAAACCCGCCAATGAAGAGAAAGAAAAGAAGCGGGAAAATTCCGCCAACAAACAAAACAAGGCAACGCCGACGTTCACTAAAAGCACCGGCACCGCCAATTCAAGAGCAGTCAATAAACCCGGACAAAAAAGGGGACGCAGCAGACACCACTCCTCGATGGAGACAGAAAACAATGCACTCGGAGGTTGAATCCTTCAAAATCTTCGCCCTTGCAAACTTGAGAGATAAAAGAATCGAGCCCGCTAGGTCGAAAACCCCTTTTGGGGCGGCCTAGGCAAAAGCTAGGGTAAAAGAGAGGCACAACTGGAAACCCTTTGGGGCGATCGTGGCAAAAGGAGAGCTCTTCCCCTTTAGGTTGAGAGGTGCGGCCCCAAGGTGGGTGACCATAGCAAAAGGAGAGTTAAACGAGAGATGGAAAAAAATGACCCATTGGTTCCTCACACATCGTGCAGACTAGGGATTCTCAACGGAAGTGGCCAGATTATCTACTCAAACATGATCCTCGATCAGCCCTCCAACACAGCTCAACCATCCAGCGTGGATTCCTCCTCAAGCACAGAGGGCAAACCGAGCATGCTATCCAAGCAGTTTGATACAGCCTACACAACAGAAGAACAGAGGAAAAGGGGTACATCTCGCTGCAGGCGTGAACTCGTGTATCCTTTTAGGCTGGGGCAACGCGTTCCCCCAAGCTTTCTCTTTTCTCTTTGTCTTTGCATAACTCCAGAATGGGTCACAACCACCCTTCAACAGGCTACCACAAAGCCGAAATCTCAAACATTCCTTTCCAAGGTCTAGTCATAGTATTCTGGAAATGGTCAGACCGAGTCTGATCAAATATGGGCAAAGAAATCCCCGTGCGGGTTACAAACGCAGTCGCCTTATGGCACCCTGATGAGAAGGGTCCAAAGCTGACGAGCATGTTAAACAAACGATAGAGCTGGTAGGGCATCGTCGAGGAAGTCTCGATATGCCCATGCATGGCTAACGGGAGCCCCTGGAGGCCTCGTATCTAGGCCTCCAAGAACGGGACCTACTTGCATTGTCAAAGCAAAAATGTTCATGGGTTGCTCAGGCGACCGAAAATTGAAAATCTGCGTATTGCAACAACATTTTCATGCTTACCTGTGTCCATCACTTGTTAGTATTTCTCTTATGATCCACTAGTAATGCCAGGATCACAGGTATCACAAGCATCGCAAGAATTATGGCAGACTCTGATTCCCAACCACTCGGGATACATAGGTGCTCCATCCTAGAGCTCAAGTCTTTTAGCATACAACACCCCGCAAAGCAAAATCCCTCATCGCACGACCAGGGCATCCTCAGCGAAGCAGCCGCCTCAGCGCGAGACCGGTCCTCGATAAATCCAGGACCTCGGGGCTACGCAAGACACTGTCATCAAACAAGCACCTCGATCACACGACGATTCGCAAGCCATAATCACCACTGCATCACCCCAGCGTGATCTTGGCTTAGTGTCAAGCGAACTGTCTTTTCAGCGCCAAGCGCTATTCCTTAACACTGATCTTTGCTCCTGCATTCCATGCACTTCACTACCACCGTCTCGCACTGCATGGGCTCATAAACCCGTGTCTTTACGTTTCTCGCACCGCACAAGTCCATAAACTCTTGTCTTTACCTTTCTCGCACCGCACGGGCCCATAAACCCGTGTCTTATTTTTTCGCACCACACGGGCCCATAAACCCGTGTCTTTACTTTCCCTGCCTAGCAGGGGCCTATAAACCCGTGTCTTTATTTTCCCTGCACCGCACGGGCCCATAAACCCGTGTCTTTACTTTTCCTGCATCGCACGGGCCCATAAACCCGTGTCTTTACTTTTCCTGCATTGCACGGGCCCATAAACCTGTGTCTTATTTTCTCGCACCGCATGGGCCCATAAACCCGTGCCTTTACTTTTCCTGCACCACACGGTCCCATAAACCCGTGTCTTTACTTTCACTGCACCGCACCGGCCCATAAACCCGTGTCTTTACTTTCCCTGCACCGCACGGGCCCATAAACCCGTGTCTTTACTTTCTCGCACTGCACGGGTGTACGGACCCGAATGTGGACTCTTGTCGGGGCCCGCATTACGGCCTTTTGGATCGCGCGGCTTGGGAGTGTCCACCTTCCCGTGGGGACGCGTGACGGACACACGTGAGAGAAGGAGTCGCCACTTATCATTTTACGACCCGCAGGTCGAGGGCGGATAAGTTACCCGGGTCTAGGGGTATGGAACACCTAATTTGTTGTTAAGGCATCGATCTGTGCGGAACCGGAAAATTCGTGTTCGGGGGTTCATGTTACGTGCGGGCCTATATCCCGCACGCCCTTTCGATACTCTGGTTTGCTAGGCTTGCATGTTTTATTATTTACCGCTTGAATTAAGTTGCACTCGACTCGCACATTTTGACACCGTAACTTCGCTGAACCAACCGACGTCGGTTGAGAAGCCGAGAGAGAAGTAAACCCGTATGTCGGGGAGTTGGTTCACAATCTTGCGTTACAGTTCATCGAACCATGGAGGTCGAATCCCTGCGTGAACCAAAACCGCGAATTCTTGGATTTACTTTTCTTTGGGCAAGCATTAAATCGATTCGATTAATTCAACTCTCGGACCGTTCGCTTACCGACTGGAATTCTTACATAATAAATGTACAAAATAAAAGTCCTTACAATGCTCTCGAAAACAATAAATACAAATTACAAATGGTCGAATTCCAGTAGACTCGCATTCGGTTATTATTCCACTCTAACTCACCGTGAGTTTAGGGAAAAGACCGAAGAACTGAAATTCAATGCATGCTCTCACTGAATAGGGTATTGGACCCTGTGAGTGTTGATTAGGGCGTTGGACCCTGTGATCGATGATTAAGGCGTTGAACCCGAATATTATTCGGCCTTGGGATCAGGCTCAACCCGCATGGCAAACAGGTGCAGAATGATAACACGCAACATGTTAATAACAGACAAAGTATTTGTTACTATCAGATGTACGTATCTTAGCAAGTTTATTGACCCAGGGGTGTTTTTGAAAGCAAATGCCATATGCTAAATAAACAATCATGCAAAACATTTTGCATTCGGGTTTGTTTTGAGAACTTGACAAAGAGAGTCAAATCTCGTATGTATGGATTGCTTTTACAGTTGTTCGGTGTTATGACACTGAATTACCACTGAATTGATCCAAACTTGTATTTTAACTCTAGCTTTGGAACCTAGAGTTTCACCTAGCCATTTTCTAGCATTTGGTTAAGTTGAATGAAATGATTAGTTAGGTACTTGTAATTTTGATGCAGAATACCCAACTGACATCTTAAACGATGCTAAGATGACGGCAAATCACAAAATGATGTTCTTGCCCTTGATTTGAAAATTTGTTTTCAGAAAAGGAGAACAACACAATACGGATTTGAAAGTATGAGGGTTTTGAAAAGGGCATTAACACCGTTTTGTAATTCGTCGACACGAGTTACAAATTAATGTCTAATTCAGGCAAAGTCGTTTAAATTGAATGAATTAACCGTGTGAACGTTCCGATTAACTCGTTCGTGGAATTAATGCTTAAGGTTATGCCGAATACATTAATTATGAAAACGATTCGTGATTTTATGACCAAAACGAATCCATAATGATCAAGGATAATTTGGTTAAATAACCGACAATACCCTTATAACCGAATGGATCCGAATGAGTCCTCGATACGCAAACCCATGCATGTTTGTTTTTAAAAAAAGTTTTAAACAGTGTTTTAACATGGGAATCGTGGAGATATCGGAATTACAAATTCACACAATCCGAGAAACTAATTAAACTCGAGATAAGAAAATCATTCTTGATCCAACAAAAGGCCAAGAAGCCATCGGCTTCACCTTGTCAAAGATGACCGAATACTCTTATGGCTCAATTCAAATCACAAATGGTTTCCTTGCCTTGGTTTAATTATTTTTTCGCATGCTCAAATATCAAACATGATGAATAACACGTTTTTTTAACAAAAGCCGGTATTATCATGATTTGAACAACACATTCAAACATGTAAACATACACAAACGTGTTATTTAAGGAATCGATAAAATAATACCGGCTTCATGCATGCAAGAATGACAAAATAAACTCGGAAAACTAACTTGGATCGGCTAAGGAGACCTTGCTTGCCATTTCCTGGTCGGGATGGTTTTCCGAGCGACGATCCAAACCTTTTTCTGACATGCTAGCAATTATAAGGTGGTAAACATGCATAACATAACATAAAAGTGTATAAAAATGAAGTCTTGCAAGTTAAACATGCATAAAACACCATAATACTCCATAGCCATGCAAATAACGTAAAAGGTTCTAACTTCTCTAAGTCGAGAATGTTATACCTTGCCTTGGGATACGAGGAAAGAGTCGTGGAAGTGTTCGAGAGTCGGGTGACTCGGTTGAACGCATGGAAGAGTGCTCAGGTGCAAGGGCATGCACGTTCGGGGAGCTAGGCGACGGGCGTGCAGCTGGAGTGCTTGGGAGGCGCACTGTTCACCTGAGAAGGATGATCCTTCACCCGAAATGCACTAAATGACCTGAAACAATAATTTCAAGACTTCAAATGGAAAAACCAACTTCACCAATGAACTCCATGGGTCCAAAATGAGCGTGATATGGAGTTTGAGAATTTTTTAACTTAAGTCGGGATGATGAACATCGGCTTCCGACTTAAGAACTCAAGGCTCTCTTTGGATTTTTTTCGGTTTTCTTCTCTTTTCTTTCTAAGTGCTGAAACTTGCTGGTTCTTGAGTGTTCTTGGCTATGGAGTTTGAGAGGATTTCTTGAAGGAGAAAGGTTGTAGAGAGTGTGCAAGAGGAGAAGTGATTATCTTAATCACTTTTGGGCAATTTATAAGCAAAGCTAATGACACAATTAGTGAAACAAAGCATCATTAGTGGGAATGCTTAGGAGGGGCGGTTTGCTTAGGTAAATATCTAGCCCTATCCTCTTCCATTTGCATTAATGAAGAAGAGATCAAAGCATTAAATGGCATTGAAGAAGAGTTGGAGTGTTGTCTTCAAACTCCTTGGATATTTTTTGCTAGGAGTGAGCAAGAGTGGAAGAGGATAAGGCTTGGCAAATTTCGGCCATCCTTAGGAAAACCGTTGGATCTTACGACTGAAGAGGAAAAACCGAGAGAAAGCTCGGGTTTCGATTGGTCACGTATTCGAAGTTCGTGGTTTGAATTGAACGTCGAATTGTCGATATACGCGAGAAAACGGATTTAATGAGCTCAAGATTGGCATTTTTTCGTGGAAAATTGCCAAATGTCTGTATGAGGCTCGGAAGTCGGTTTTGCTCCTTTTAAGCATTCAGAGCGAGGTTACCCATTTCTGACAGCATATCTTGTATTTGCATCCCACGTCGGTCATTTTGACATAAATTGTCAAATTACGTGGGCATTTGACCTTTAAGCCGGTAATGCAAATATGGAGCCGGAGATGTCCTAGGAGGCCGGAACTGGATTTCTCAGATTTCTTTCTGATTTGCTTGGGCGATCCGGAGATCACTGCGATCTCTGTCTGTCGAGATTGGACCTCTAAGGACATGAAAAATGCATCTGAGACCCTTAAAGCACTGCTCGAGGGGTCTAGATGAGTTGTGTGATTCATTCCGACGATTTCACATCGAGCGTTGAGATAAGCAGCATTGGAATTGCCAACCATCCGACGTCAAGTTTCCCCAAAGAGGACCTCCGGATATGGATTTCCATTGAAAATGGTCTTTTTTTTCCTTGGAGGTTACTCGGGAAACCGAAAAGGGTTTTGCTGTCTGTTTTGCCCAATTGCGAATGTCTGCTGGAGTTTTCAGGGCAATGTAGTATGAACTTCGTTTGTCGTAATTCCGTCAGATCAGTCTCCGGTTATGCTCTTCCGAAGAGGGGTATGCCCGTTTTGTCGCTCAGAAGTCATTCAGGATGTTTGTATGGCTTCCAAAAGACAATCTGAAGCACTGCTCGTGCTCGATATGATTGTGGGGCATGGCCGCATCTGATATTTGGAATTAACTTTTCTCTGAGAAACCGGCATTTTTAAACTTCCACTGAAAAGTTGTCTATATACAAAAAGTTGTTATGTATAGAGCAGATGATTTGTGAAATGCGTTTGAAGGCACTTTTTATCTGTTTGGCATCGATGTGGATTTTTGAAGTCCAATATTGACTATATTCCGACGGACGAGCGAACTATCGAAATATATGATTGTCCATGTAGTACACTGGAAATGCCGGTTTTGGACTTTGTTGAGCTCTCTAGTCACTTTGTTACCCTTTGGTGACCCCTGGAGTCCTGTCACATGTGCATGTCTTCTGCTCAATTTTGCCGATTTGAGGATGAATAGTGATTTCTTGCTTTGCCGAGCCGTTTTCTGTATTCCTGCTCAAGTCATGGTCTGGACCATTGTTGATATCATTGCTTGGAAAGGTGAGCCAAAATGGGGTGCTGACAGCTTGCTCCTCTTTGACTGCGTGCTCGAGTAGAGGATGCAGCCAAAGACTTCAGAAGTACCCCAATTTGATAACAATGATCGATATGGAACTTCTGATAACAGTCTTCTCCCTCCTACCTTGGATATGTGGGGATGTTGTACCTGATGCAGAAATGTAAAAGTCAAGATGGACCCGAGGGGACGGACCCGTGAACAGAAAAGTAGTCGGGACGTACCCGAAGAGGAATGACCTCTGAGCAGAAAAGTAGTCGGGAAGTACCCGAAGGAGACTGACCCCTGAGCAGAAAAGTAGCTGGGACGTACCCGAAGGGGACGGACCCTTGAGTAGCAAAGTAGTCGGGACGTACCCGAAGGGTTTTCAATATGCACGGGGTGCATACCGAATGAACAACATGGTTCAATGGCGCCTACCCAATGGACTTGCAGGGTGCGGGGCATTTTGCCCTGCGGGTTTGCAAGGCGCGGGGCATTTTGCCCGGCGGGTTGCATGGTGCAGGGAAATTTAAAGTCGAGATGGACCCGAAGGGGACGGACCCCTGAGCAGAAAAGTAATCGGGACGTACCCGAAGGGGACAAACCCCTGTGCAGAAAAGTAGTCGAGACGTACCCGAAGGGGATGACCCCTGATCAGAAAAGTAGTCGAGACGTACTTGAAGGGGAAGGACCCCTGTGCAGAAAAGTAGTCGGGACGTACCCGAAGGGGATGGACCCCTGTGCAGAAAAGTAGTCCGGACGTACGAAACGACCCCTGTGCATAAAAGTAGTCGGGACGTACCCGAAGGGGACGGACCCCTGTGCAGAAAAGTAGTCGGGACGTACTCGAAGGGGATGACCCCTGTGCAGAAAAGTAGTAGAGACGTACCCGAAGGGGACGGACCCCTGTGCAAAAAAGTATTCGGGAAGTACCCGAAGGGGATGACCCATGTGCAGAAAAGTAGTCGGGACGTACCCGAAGGGGACGAACCCATGTGCAGAAAAGTATTCGGGACGTACCCGAAGGGGATGACCCCTGTGTAAAAAAGTAGTCGGGACGTACCCGAAGGGGACGGACCCCTGTGCAGAAAAGTAGTCGGGACTTACCCAAAGGGGATGACCCCTGAGCAAAATTTAAAGTTGCATGGGATGCATTGCAGAATGAAAATGCTTGCAGAAAGTAAATGCAAACGCTGGGGAGTTGCGTGAGGTGTGGAAGGAATCATTGTGATTCCTCCATCACTGAGCTTGTCTGTTCTGCAATCGATGTTGTGGCAGAATGTTTCATTGTTTGCCAACTGATTGTGATGCCATTGAATGCATGGAGTATTATCCTAAAGACTTCTCCTCGGATTTTGGCTGTGGTCCTTGGCATAAGGCAGACATGCATTCGTCAAAAAAAGACTCCTTTCGGGGTTCACATCCTCGTTCCTGCATATAGAACCATGGGAGCTAACAGTAGTTGTCAGTCCTATTCTACAACCATAATGAAGATGTGCATAGAAGTCTGAATAATAATGCTTTGGGGATTTGAACTTGATGACCCTTTAAAGGGGTGGTCGTATCCCGCAAGATTTGTGACTTGACAAGAACGCTTTTTACAGAATAGGCATGACCTGTAGAATTTGCATAAGGGTAAAAGGGGGGATTTTTTGGGATCCTCCAAATCAAGGATACATAGATTTGACTGCATGTCGAAACGTGTCTCATGCTCTGAGAGTAAAAGAGAATTTGCTTGCATCGAACACTGTTAAACCACTACTCGTTGCCGCTGCACGCTGAGTGTAGCTGTCATTTCGTGGTTGATCTGCCGAAGGTCCCCTAATTTTTGCCTAGGTCGCAAGACGCATGACGACCTAACGAGGTGTTTTGTTTGACATTTCCCTCATTTAGAGCTCACCTTTTGCTACGATCGCTCGTATTGGGTCTGATCGCACCTCTCGGTTCCTTAAACTTTTGCCTAGACCGCCCTTTTCGGGTTTTCAGCCTAGCGAGGATTTTGTTTCATGCTCACCTTTTGCCACGGTTCCCCTTTGCGGGATTTTAAACCGTGCCTCTCATCCCCTAATTTTTGCCTAGGCCGCCTCAAAGAGGTTTTCAACCTAGCGGGAATTCATTCTTTTTCTCTCAGGAAAAATTCAGAGAAAGGGAAAGCGCAGAAGAGGGGAGTACATGAGTTAGCAAAATTAAAAGTGCTGGGAACTGTACATGCAAAGAAAGATAAAATGTAATGTGCATTTGACAAAACACCCGCAGTGGGATGAGAGAAACACCATCACGGATAGTATTTCTTAAGAGCACCAGCATTGACCGGAAGAGCGTTCTCGTTTCCGTCCATATCATTGAAAATGATTGCCCCTCCGTCAAAGACTTCTTTAACGAAGAAGGGACCGTTGTACTTGTAAGCAAACTTGCCCCTGGAATCTAGGGCAATGTGTAAAACTTTTCGCAAGACGAGGTCGCTGGGGCTAAACTCGCGAGGACGAACTTTCTTGTTGAAGGTTCGGGCCATTCTTTGCTAATAGCACTGACTGTGGCAAAGTGCTGTTAGCCGCTTCTCGTCAATGAGATTAAGTTGTTCATAGCGTTGCTTCGCCCATTCTGCTTCCTTGAGTTTGGACTCAGCAAGAACCCTCATGGAGGGAATCTCCACTTCGATTGGAAGAACTGTTTCCATGCCATAGACCAAAGAGTACGGGGTTGCCCCGGTAGATGAGCGGATAGAAGTTCGATACACCAAGAGTGCAAACGGGAGCATTTCGTGCCAGTCCTTGTAATTCACCGTCATTTTTTCAATGATTTTCTTTATGTTCTTGTTCGCTACCTCTACCACACCATTCATTTGCGGACGATGTGGAGAGGAATTGCGATGTTGGATTCTGAACTGTGCACAGCACTCATCAATGAGCTTATTATTCAAGTTCTTAGCATTGTCGGTAATGAGGGTCGCATGGACCCCGTACCGCGCAATGATGTCGCGTTTGAGGAAGCGAGCCTCGGCCTTTGCAGTGACTGACGCGAGGGTGATAGATTCGATCCACTTGGTGAAGTAATCGATAGCTACCAGTATGAACAAGTGTCCATTGGATGCTTTGGGGTTGACAGGACCGATCACGTCCATGCCCCACATTGAAAAGGGCCACGGAGCAGCCATTGGATGTAGCTCGTTGGGTGGTGCTCTGATCTGATTCCCGTAGATTTGACACAAATGACAGTGCCTGACATGCTTGACGCAGTCAGTCTCCATGGTAGACCAGAAGTATCCGAGTCGCATGAGCTTCTTTGCTAGCATGAGCCCGTTCATGTGAGGTCCGCAGTTTCCCTCGTGCACTTCTTCCATGAGGCATTGTGCCTCGTTCTCGTCGACACACCGAAGCAGTGTAGCGTCGAATGAACGGCGGTAGAGAGTCTCGCCACTCAAGAAAAAGTGTGCCGCAAATGCGGGGTAGAGTCCTCCGGTCATGACGATCGGTGAACGCTGGGAATTGACCTGTTTGCAGCAAGTGCTTGATGTCTGCGTACCACGGTTTGCCATCAACTGCGTCAATTACATTGCAATGGGCAGGGCCCTGAGCAATCTGAAACTCGAGGGGCTCAATGAGATTCTCCTTCGTAATGCTCACCATGGATGCGAGCGTCGCAAGTGCATCTACAAACTGGTTCTTCATGCGTGGTGTGTATGTAAATGAGATATCCTCGAAGTTCTCTGTCAACTCTTCAAGGTACTCATGATACGGTACCAACTTCGAATCTTTCGTCTTCCATTGTTTGAGCGTCTGGAAGATCGTGAGTATAGAATCGCCAAACACTTTTAGCTCCTTGACTTTGAGGTCGATCGCCGCCTGCAAACCGAGGATACAAGCTTCATATTCTGCTATGTTGTTGGTGCAAGGGAAATCAATCTTCGCTGCAACAGGGAAATGACGCCCTTCAGGGGATATCAGCACTGCGCCAATACCAGACCTGATGGAATTGACTGCGCTGTCAAAGTACATCTTCCATCCTAGGGTCACTTCCTCATCGCTCACTTGGAGGATCCTTTCGTCTGGAAAGTCAGAGTTGATTGGTGTGTCGTCCTCAATCGGAAACTCTGCTAAATGATCTGCAATAGCTTGGCCCTTCACTGATGTGCGTGATACGTACTCGATGTCGTACTCCGTCAGTTGGCAACGCCATTTTGCTACGTTCCTCATGGAGGATGGACTACCGAGTAGGTATTTCAACGGATCTGCCTTCGACAGCAGGCAAACAGTATGGTAGAGAGTGTATTGCCGGAGTCTTTGCATGACCCACACAAGTGCGCAACACATTTTCTCTATCTCAGGGTAGTTAGACCCCCCTTCAGTGAACTTCTTGCTCAAATAATAAATTGCTCACTCTGCATGAGAGGAATCGTCCTTTTGCCCTAACATGCATCCAATGGATTGTCGGCGTACCGTCAGGTACAGAATGAGAGGACGATCCGATGAAGGTGGAACCAACACCGGCGGCTGAACTAGGTATGCCTTGACTGTATCAAAAGCTTTCTGACACTCATCATCCCATTCGACCGCTGCATTTTTGCGAAGCAAACGGAAGAGTGGTTGGCACTTGTCTGTTAAATTTGCAATGAAACGCGCGATGTAATTCAGCCGTCCTAGGAAGCTCCTTACTTTGCGCACTGTCGATGGAGGGGGCAATTCCATGATCTCCTTGACCTTGTCGGGGTCAACCTCGATGCCTTTTTTCGCTGACTACAAACCCTAGCAATTTCCTTGACTTGAAGCCGAAGGTGCATTTCGCTGGGTTGAGTCGAAACTTGTACTTCCTGAGACGATCGAATAGCCGCTTGAGGTTGACCAGATGATCTTCACCTTCTTTGGACTTTGCAATCATGTCATCGACATAGACTTCAATCTCTTTATGCATCATGTCATGAAAGAGAGTGACCATTGCCCGCTGATAGGTTGCCCCGGCGTTTTTGAGACCGAAAGGCATGACCTTTTTAACAGAACGTCCCCCACATCGTGATGAACGTCGTTTTGATCTTATCCTCCTCAGCCATCTGAATCTGATTTATCTAGAGAAGCCGTCCATGACGGAGAATTGTGTGTGGCGTGCTGTATTGTCTACCAAGACGTCGATATGGGGCAACGGGAAGTTATCCTTAGGACTGGCCCTGTTAAGGTCTCAGTAGTCGATGCAGACTTTGACCTTCCCGTTCTTCTTTTCCACTGGCACAACGTTCGCTACCCATTCAGAGTAATTGCATACCTCCAAGAATCCCACATCCACCTGCTTGACGACGTCCTCTTTAATGCGGAGAAGAAGATTAGCTAGTTGACGCCGTAAGTGTTGACATTTGGGCGGAAATCTTTCAGTGTCGAGTGGGAGGAAATGCTTTACGATTGAGGGGTCTAAGCCCGGCATATCAGTATAAGACCAAGCAAAGACCTCTTGCTACTCTGTCAAGAAATCGATCATTCGGGTTCTCTGTGCGGGGTCGAGACCCGTCCCAATCCTTAGGGTGCGTTGTTCTTCTATAGTGCCTATGTTGATCTCTTTGGTTGGCTCGATTGAAGTGAGTTGATGGTTTTCAAGATGATGCAAACTCTCTTCTATCTCGGGCACGCGACCGTCCTTGTCAAGTCATTCCCCGAAGTATATGGGTAGGGACTTTCTGAGGTGTGTTTCGGATGAATTCGAATCGTTGCATCGGTGATTTGGATTCGATTGGAGCCTGGACACAAAAGCGAATTGTTTTAGAAATTAAAGATGCTAGAAGTAAGTGCGAGAGAGAGAGAATTTAGACATAGAAATTCAAAAAGCATGCAGGGATTTTATTAACAAGCCATAACAAAAACCCCTCTTCTGTCATGTGGCTTATGGCGTTGCCGACATGCAGGTAGCATTATATATAAAGACCGTCTTACACATCGGCAACTATGGCCGAGTAGAGCGGAACTGAAGTCCAGTTGGTAAGCTTCTCATCCTCCTGTACAGGGCGGTTATGAACCCTGGAAGATGTCTCCTTAGTGACGGCATATATGGCTGGCAAAGCCAAAAACGCTTCAATTGCATCCGAAGAGAAGTCATCTGATTTAGTGATTGGGCTATCGGAGGTGCCTCCCATGATCTGCGGTGGTGCGGCAAAAAACTGTGAGAGCGGTGGAATCGGAATGCCCTTGAAGAGCTTTCCGTACTGTGCAGCAAGGTGGTAGAGATGCTTTCCATGACGAGCCTGCACGATCTCATGACAAGAGGGGCGAAAGCCGAGTCCCCTCCTATTGCGGTATTCCTCCATTTCAATCGGTCGGAGGATTCCCTGTGTACGTGCCCCAAGTCCAGTTCCGGGGACGTAGTCATTCTTCAACAAAACCTTTCCAATCATGCAATCGGTCCGTGATAGACCGACTTCTCCGTAGTCTTGGATTACGGAAATCGTGTCGAAAGAGTGAAAGGGAAGATTCTAATCTTCTCCAATGCTGATGTAAGGGACGGTTGTCTCCTTGTAGACTGCGTAATCTTCCTCGCCGTTAACAGTGATGAGCTTGCCTTCGACGAAGAACTTCAGCTTCTGGTGCAACGATGAAGGAACAGCGCCGGCGGCGTGAATCCATGGTCTCCCGAGCAAGAGACTGAAAGCATTGGGTATCTCGAGGATTTGAAAGGTGACAGAGAATAAGCAAGGACCCACGTCGATCAGGAGGTCGATTTCTCCATTCACTTCTCTCTTGGAGAAATCAAAGGCTCGAACAGTGGTCTTGCTTGCACAGATGCGACTCATATCCACGTTCACCTGTTTCAGCGTGGAGACAGGGCAAATGTTGAGAGCAGAGCCGTTGTCAATCATGACTCGACCAATGACATGATTGTTGCACTTGCAGACTATGTGCAATGCCCGCAAGTGTCCTTGACCTTCCGATGGAAGCTCGTCCTCGGCAAAGGAGATCTGATTCGAGAAGATTGAGTTCACAGTCTCCTTGATCCTATCCGGTGCAGTATCTTTTGGGACTGGTGCCGCAGCGAGGACTTTCAACAAAGCATTCCGATGCGGCTCGGAGCTCAAAAGCAATGCGAGGAGTGAGATATGGGCTGGTGACTTGCCCATTTGCTCCACCACTTTGTATTCACTTACTTTGATCACTTTCATGAAAGCTTCGGCTTCCTGATCGGTGACCTTCTTTGTAGGGAGTGACACGGCTTCTGGAATGGCTGAGAATGCGGTAGCAGGAGCCTTCCCTTTGTCAGCAGGCTCTAGACCATGATAAACTCGTCATGAGTGCGTGATACCCATCGCGTTCATTTCTAGTTCTGCATTGGCAACCTCACCTTCATATGTCCAGGGAACTCAGCTATTCTGGTATGGCTCCTTCGCAAGAACCTCAATAACGAACGGGACGACAGCAAATGCAACTTCTGTCGGAGCATGGTTGATGACTAACGGAATTGGAGTCTTCTGCGTGGCCTCATTTTCTCCGATAGTGGCGATGCTAATCATGTTGACAGAAGGTCCCGAACTTGACCCATGATCGGGGAGGGGGTTTGCGCGGACATTCGGTGGCTTCACCTCATTAAAGGAAATCTGCCTTGCGTCAATCATCTCCTGAATTCTGTTCCGGAGTGTCCAGCAACTGTCCAGGGTATGACCAGGAGCACCCCGATGGAATTCACAGTGCAAGTTCTGATTCTGCACTGCGGGGTCAAAGTTGGGACCAGGCGCCTCTGTTCTGATCTTGTTGCCTGCAAGAAGCTGCCTGAATATGTGAGAGAGTTGAGCTGGTAAAGTGGTGTACTGCTTGCGCGGACGCGGTTGTGCAGCATTGTCCTGATGAGTTCTGGGGGCTGGAGCACGTTGAACCGACTGAGGAGATCTCGAAGCCGGGGGTCTACCTTGTTGAGCCTGAGCAGGAGTATGCTGTTGCGGAGGTTGCGACTGGATAACAGTTGGCGGGGTCGAGTAATAAGCCTGCGATGTTTGGTAGGGCTACACATAATGCACGGGATGTGCATATGCCTGAGAAGTCTGTAATGCAGGGGTATAGTCCACCGAAATCGGCTGTGAAGCCTGATGTTCGGAATTGATGGCACCAATGGTCGTGTCTTTGCCTCTCCTGGAGGTTCCAGTAGTTTGCTTCTTCGATGTCTTTCCATCCTTCTTCTTTGATGGACCTTCGATTCTTCCTAACTTAACACCCATGTCAAGCTTCTTTCCCGCCTCGATCAGGTCTGAGAAAGAGGAAGTATGAGCCAGGAGATGTGAGTAATATGTGCCACTGAGTGTGGAGTGAAACAGCTGAACTTGTTATCACTCAGTGATTGGAGGAATGTGTTTTGCTGCTCTTCCTCTCCATTCCGTTGCGTATGCTTCAAAAGATTGACCCTCTTTCATCTCTGTCATGCTGAGATCGAGAAGCGTAGGAGGAGTCTCCGCACAAAATCGATACTGGTCGAGGAACTTCTGACAAAGATCTGTCCATGTAGGGACGTCGCCGACTTTCAGGGTCATAAACCAATCTAACGCCGATCTCATAAGACTATCTTGGAAAGTCTGAATGATGAACTACTCATAATCCCAGTATGAGAGCATTTTGCTCTGGTAGTGACGGAGATGATGTCGAGGGTCTCTGGTCCAGTCGTATCTTTTGAAATCTGGAATTTTAATCTTAGGGGGGCAGCCGCATACCCGGAAAGAGATTCCAGTCACTGTCACAAAAATGGAAACGGGGGTTGCCTACTTGGAGGGCTCGAATGGTTTCCTCCATTCTCTTTATTCTCCTCTCCTGTTCATTCTTCGCTTCGGGAGGAATGTTTGTCGGTAGAGCTGGAGGGGCAGCCTGAGTAGGCATGCCCGGTTCAGTGGGAGGAATGTTTAGGGGCGGTGGAGCAGGGTAAGAAAAGCTTATTTGGGTTTATGGAGTTTGGAAAGGAAATTGGTCTGCAGTGGGAACAAGAGCCTATGCGATCGTGACAGGAGGAACCGTCGGTGGTGGCACAGTATAGATTGGAGGATGCATTGACACGGTTAGTGGTGGCAGTGTATGCATAGTCGAATTCGCGGATAAGAAAGCCGTTGGTGGCAGCGGAACTGCTGCTACAGCAGGTGGTGGCGGTAGAGGATCATTGATTGGATGGACCGTCGGTGCATACGCCATTGCAGAGAAAGATGCGTCTTCAACCTCCGAAACAAAGGTTAGAGGAACGGTTGGATTTGGATCGACAATTGGCTTGTGCTCCGGAAGCAGAGTGAAGCTCGATGAAGCCTGGTTCTGATTCCTGAGCATGGCCATGAGCTCTGTCATGTTAGTGGCCATGTTGGTGGCCAACTGATTCACCATTCCTTCTAGCGCGGTGAAATGTGTGGACTCCACAAGGTTGGACGCCGTCTTTGTTGTTGGTGGAGGATGTCCGATAGGGATGCCTGAATGCGCTGTAGATATGTCCGCGGGTATTGGAGGTGATATAACTTGCGTCAGTGGTGTTTGAGAATGTGTCGGCATTGGCGGAGCATCTTGCTCGTGAATGGCGGGTTGTTGATCTTCTGCCATCCTTACGCGTGGACGAGTTGGATATCGATGGGACGCCAGTTGTTAGCACCTGTATGTATAAATATGTAAGTGCGATTGCAGCATGTTGACAAAAATTTTAACATGTACATGACTAGTGTGATGAAATGTATGAAATGCATAGTTTTGAAAACACTAATATCATTACATCAGTTCGACTTACGTTCTATAATTTACAAAGACAGTCTATTTAAAAGAAAGGAACGTAAACATAAAACGGACATCCTACTATGCCCGATATCTGAGTGAGCGTTGCATAGGTCCGAGCAGGGTAAAAAGACACCGTAGACTGCTAAACCTACGAATGGGAGGCCTTGCGCTTTTTCGCCTACGCTCGGTCCAGTGTAGAGCTCAAATGCGCTATCTCCCTGTCTTGGTTCGCTACGCGTGCGCGAGTCTGAGTTAGCTCCCTCTGAAGCACTCTGTGGTCAGTGAGCTCTGAACGTATATCCACAAGCTTGCAGCGGAGTCGATCTCGCTCCTCCCTGATGGACTGCAACTCCGTGCGCATGGCCCCTTGGATGGAACTCTCTGCGTTTGGAATGTCTGCTTGCGGTGGCTGCGGAATCCGTGACGTGCGTAGCCGACAAACAGGTGCAAGTCCGTGCGGATGGAACTGAGCTACATATGCTGTAGTAGCTGAGAAAGCTCGCTCATCATCAGTGGGATGCTCCGGGAAGTAAAGTTCCCAAACGATGCGAGTGTCCCACAAGCGTTGAACTTACCAAACCCATAGAAACCTGTCTGGAAGTGAAGCTGTCATGTTTGCCCACATGAAGCGGTATAGAGCGCGATCCGCCTCTGTAGGGATATCCTGTAGACCATCGAGTTGTCTGATAACTCGGGCTGGAAATATGAGTGTACTTCCTAAATGACTGATCAAAGGGAGTCATGTGACTGAAGGACATCCAATGGTCATGGGACCGCCAGGATTCTAACGTGCAGTCCATAGAAACTGTGCCGGGGTGAGACCTTCCAGAAACTGCTTCCAGTCGGTATAATCACGGTCAGAAGGTCGAAACACCTGAAGTAGACGAGCGATGAGTGAACGCTCATCGGTGATGTAGGAAAAAGGATGGGATGAGCAGAACGGCCTAATATATGCAAGAAGCCAAATCTGCAGTAGATGCGGAGCTCCTCTCATTCTACCACGTCGAACCTCTCGTACATAGTCAAGAGACCGAATGGTCTCAGCCAAGACGGCTTCCACGTAACTATGGCCTCCTACCACTTGGAGGATGACTTGGGCAAGCGCCCCGTCTATGAGGTTCGACGAGTACGGGAATAGGATGGTCTCGAAGATGAGCAAGTGGAACCCGTGACAGGCGTCACGCTGATATGATTTTCCCGTGGCATTGAGAGAACGAACATGTATGAAGTCTATGAGCCATGCAGTCCTAATGCTATGCTCCCATCCATATTGAAGCTCATGGCGAATTTCTTCGTCGCGAAGATCTAAAAGAACGGCTAGTCTATTCTGTATCGTGCCAAACTGGTTGGGCACCACGATGTCGCGGGTCGGCGTGGGCCGCTGGATTAGTGCTGCATATTCCTCTACTGTAGGAGCTAGCTCTGTCCCCTGAAAGCTAAATACGGCCCGTTGAGTGTTCCAAAAACTGATAGCTGTTCTGAGCAAGGTCCAGTCAATGGGGGAATCCGCTAGTAGTGGCAAGTCTCCTATGATGAGTCGGAGAAATGCGCGGTCAACTGGGCGGAATGTTCTCCAAAGGTGTATGATGTCCGCGGCTGGTGTGACGATGACATCGAGCCTAGGACAGGGATGCGAGCGATCCATCCTTACCTAAATGGAGAGATTGTCGGTTCAATGTTTAAAAACCAAATCGATGCAATGTCCTAGGTTGTTTTGAAAACATGCATATAGTGCGGAAAAGTAAAGTATAAGTGTATCTGTTACAATGTACATCGCTCATTTCAGAAAAACAACAAAAGGCCCACCTAAAAGAAAACTAGGGGCCGACTCAAAGACCGGACTTTGGGTCGGTTGAAGGCATGAAGGTTATTTCGGTCCACCATGACGGTCCCTGTTTATGCATGGTTTCAGTGTTCTACTGGGAAAACCACTAACTAGGGATGGGGGCTCCCGATTCAAGGGTATCAATTCCTTGAAATAGAGTGAGGTTCTTTGGGGCCGGTTCGATGGCAGAGCCGACTCGATTTGTTCCCTTACTCGGAACCTCCGACTAACCTAGCTTCCTAAATCGGCGCCCGTGGGATTTCAGGCGAGGTACTTAGAATTGCGCTAGAATGATGCAATGCAAGTGTAGAAAAGTAAATGTGCGTAAAATAAATGTGCGGAAAGCGATAAAGAAACATGCAAGCAAGCAAACGAATCGAGCCTGAACCCACTAAGTATATCCCCAGTGGAGTCGCCAAGCTATACGGACCCGAATGTGGACTCTCGTCGGGGCCTGTATTACGCGTTTTTGGATCGCGCGGCTTGGGAGTGTCCACCTTCCCGTGGGGACGTGTGACGGACACGCGTGAGAGAATGAGTCGCCACTTATCATTTTATGACCCGCAAGTCGAGGACGGATAAGTTACCCAGGTCTAGGGGTATGGAACACCTAGTTTGTCGTTAAGGCATTGATCTGTGCGGAACCGAAAAATCCGTGTTCGGGGGTTCATGTTACGTGCGGGCCTATATCCCGCACGCCCTTTCGGTACTCTGGTTTGCTAGGCTTGCATGTTTTATTATTTACCGCTTGAATTAATTTGCACTCGGCTCGCACGTTTTGACATCGTAACTTAGGTGAACCAAACGATGTCGGTTGAGAAGCCGAGAGAGAAGTAAACCCGTATGTCGGGGAGTTGGTTCATAATCTTGCGTTACAGTTCATCGAACCATGGAGGTTGAATCCCTGCGTGAACCAGAACCGCGAATTCTTGGATTTACTTTCCTTTGGGCAAGCATTAAACCGATTCGATTAATTCAATTCTCGGACCGTTCGCTTACCGACTGGAATTCTTACAGAATAAATGTACAAAATAAAAGTCCTTACAATGCTCTCGAAAACAATAAATACAAATTACAAATGGCCGAATTCCAGTCGACTCGCATTCGGCTATTATTCCACTCTAACTCACCGTGAGTTTAGGGAAAAAGCCGAAGAACTGAAATTCAATGCATGCTCTCACTGAATAGGGTATTGGACCCTGTCAGTGTTCATTAGGACGTTGGACCCTGTGATCGATGATTAGGGCGTTGAACCCTAATATTATAAGGCCTAGGGATCAGGCTCCACCCGCATGGCAAACAGGTGTACAATGATAACACGCAACATGTTAATAATGGACAAAGTATTTGTTACTGTCAGATGTACGTATCTTAGCAAGTTTATTGACCCAGGGGTGTTTTTGAAAGCAAATGCCATATGCTAAGCAAACAATCATGCAAAACATTTTGCATTCGACTTTGTTTTGAGAACTTGACAAAGAGAGTCAAATCTCGTGTGTATGGATTGCTTTTACAGTTGTTCGGTGTTATGACACTGAATTACCACTGAATTGATCCAAACTTGTATTTTGACTATAGATTTGGAACCTAGAGTTTCACCTAGCCATTTTCTAGCATTTGGTTAAGTCGAGTGAAATGATTAGTCAGGTACTTGTAATTTTGATGCAGAATACCCAACTGACATCTTAAACGATGCTAAGATGACGGCAAATCACAAAATGATGTTCTTGCCCTTGATTTGGAAATTTGTTTTCAGAAAAGGAGAACAACACAATACGGATTTGAAAGTATGAGGGTTTTGAAAAGGGCATTAACACTGTTTTGTAATTCGTCGACACGAGTTACAAATTAATGTCCAATTCATGCAAAGTTGTTCAAATTGAATGAATTAACCGTGTGAACGTCCCGATTAACTCGTTGGTGGAATTAATGCTTAAGGTTATGCCGAATACATTAATTATGAAAACGATTCATGATTCGACGACCAAAACGAATCCATAATGATCAAGGATAATTCGGTTAAATAACCGACAATACCTTTATAACCGAATGGATCCGAATGAGTCCTCGATACACAAACCCATGCATGTTTGTTTTTAAAAAAAGTTTTAAACGGTGTTTTAACATGGGAATCGTGGAGATATCGAAATTACAAATTCACACAATCCGAGAAATGAATTAAACTCGAGATAAGGAAATCATTCTTGATCCAAGAAAGGCCAAGAAGCCCTTGGCTTCACCTTGTCATAGATGACCGAATACTCTCATGGCTCAATTCAAATCACAAATGATTTCCTTGCCTTGGTTTAATTATTTTTTCGCATGCTCAAATATCAAAAATGATGAATAACACGTTTTTTAACAAAAGCCGGTATTATCATGATTTGAATAGCACATTCAAACATGTAAACATGCACAAACGTGTTATTTAAGGAATCGATAAAATAATACCGGCTTCATGCATGCAAGAACAACAAAATAAACTCGGCAACTAACTTGGATTGGCTAAGGAAACCAATCTTAACCCGAAAAGAGCAAGTTAAGTCTCGGCCATCCCATTTAGAGACTTGGCCGAGAGTTTGCTTGCCATTTTCGGGTCGGGATGGTTTTTCGAACGACGATCCAAACCTTTTTCCGACATGCTAGCAAGTTATAAGGTGGTAAACATGCATAACATAACATAAAAGTGTATAAATATTAAGTCTTGCAAGTTAAACATGCATAAAACACCATAATACTCCATAGCCATGCAAATAACGCAAAGGGTTCTAACTTCTCTAAGTCGAGAATGTTATACCTTGCCACGGGATACGAGGAAAGAGTCGTGGAAGTGTTCGAGAGTCGGATGACTCGGTTGAACGCTTAGAAGAGTGCTCGGGTGCAACGGCATGCACGTTCGGGGAGCTAGGCGCACGGGCGTGCAGCTGGAGTGCCCGGGAGGCACGCGGGAACGCGCGTGAGTGCACGCGGGGTTCACCAGAGAAGGACGATCCTTCGCCCGAAATGCACTAAATGACCTGAAACAATAATTTAAAGACTTCAAATGGAAAAACCAACTTCACCAATGAACTCCATGGGTCCAAAATGAGTGTGATATGGAGTTTGAGAATTTTTGAACTTAAGTCGGGATGATGAACATCGGCTTCCGACTTAAGAACTCAAGGCTCTCTTTGGATTTTTTTCGGTTTTCTTCTCATTTCTTTCTAAGTGCTGTAACTTGCTGGTTCTTGAGTGTTCTTGGCTATGGAGTTTGAGAGGATTTCTTGAAGGAGAAAGGTTGGAGAGAGTGTGCAAGAGGAGAAGTAATTATCTTAATCACTTTATGGCAATTTATAGGCAAAGCTGATGACACAATTAGTGAAACAAAGCATCATTAGTGGGCATGCTTAGGAGGGGCGGTTTGCTTAGGTAAATATCTAGCCCTATCCTCTTCCATTTGCATTAATGAATAAGAGATCAAAGCATTAAATGGCATTGAAGAAGAGTTTTAGTGTTATCTTCAAACTCATTGGATATTTTTGGCTAAGAGTGAGCAAGAGTGGAAGAGGATAAGGCTTGGCAAATTTCGGCCATCCTTAGGCAAACCGTGGGATCCCACGATCGAAGAGAAAAAACTGAGAGAAAGCTCTGGTCTCGATTGGTCGCGTATTTGAAGTTCGTGGTTTGAATTGAACGTCGAATTGTCGATATACGCGAGAAAACGGATTTAATGAGCTCAAGATTGGCATTTTTCGTGGAAAATTGCCAAATGTCTGTATGAGGCTCGGAAGCCGGTTTTGCTCCTTTTAAGCATTCAGAGCGAGGTTACCCACTTTTGACAGCATGTATTGTATCTGCATCCCATGTCGGTCATTTTGACATAAATTGTCAAATTACGTGGGCACTTGACCCTTAGGCCGGTAATGCAAATATGGAGCCGGAGATGTCCTAGGAGACCGAAACTGGATTTCTCAGATTGCTTTCTGATTTAGTTGGGTGATCCGGAGATCACTGCAATCTCTGTTTGTCGAGATTGGACCGCTAAGGACATGAAAAATGCATCTGAGACTCTTAAAGCACTGCTCGGGGGGTCTAGATGAGTTTTGTGATTCATTCCGACGATTTCACATTGAGCGTTGAGATAAGCGGCACTGGAATTGCCAACCATCCGGCGTCAAGTTTCCCCAAAGAGGACCTCCGGATATGGATTTCCACTGAAAGTGGTCTTTTGTGCTCCTCGGAGGTTACTCGGGAAACCGAGAAGGGTTTTGCTGTCTGTTTTGCCCAATTGCGAATGTCTGCTGGAGTTTTCAGGGTAATGTAGTATGAACTTCGTTTGCCGTAATTCCGTCAGATCAGTCTCCGGTTATGCTCTTCCGAAGAGGGGTATGCCTGTTTTGTCGCTCGAAAGTCATTCAGGGTGTTTGTATGGCTTCCAAAAGACAATGTAAAGCACTGCTCGTGCTCGGTATGATTGTGGGGCATGGCCGCATCTGATATTTGGAATTAACTTTTCTCTGAGAAACCGGCATTTTTGAACTTCCATTGAAAAGTTGTCTGTATACAGAAAGTTGTTCTGTATCGAGCAGATGATTTGTGAAACGCGTTTGAAGGCCTTTTGTTTGGCATCGATGTGGATTTTTGAAGTCCAATATTGGCTATCTTCCGACGGATGAGCGAACTATCAGAAAATATGATTGTCCATGTAGTACACTAGAAATGCCGGTTTTGGACATTGTTGAACTCTCTAGTCACTCTGTTACCCTTTGGTGACCCCTGGAGTCCTTATGTCACATGTGCATGTCTTCTGCTCAATTTTGCCGACTTGAGGATGAATAGTGATTTCTTGCTCTGCCGAGCCGTTTTCTGTATTCCTGCTCAAGTCATGGTCTGGACCATTGCTGATATCATTGTTTGGAAATGTGAGCCAAAATAGGGTGCTGACAACGGGCCCATAAACCCGTGTCTTTACTTCCCTGCACCGCACGGGCCCATAAACCCGTGTCTTTACTTTCCCTGCACCGCACGGGCTGATAAACCGATGTCTTATTTTCTCGCACCGCACGGGCCCATAAACCCGTGTCTTTACCATTCCTGCACCGCACGGTCCCATAAGTCCATGTCTTTACTTTCCCTGCACCGTACGGGCCAATAAACCCGTGTCTTTACCTTTCACGCATTGCACGGTCCCTTAAACCTGTGTCTTACTTTCTTGCGCCGTACGGACCCATAAACTCGTGTCTTTACTTTCTCTGCACTGTACGGGCCCATAAACCCGTGTCTTTACTTTTCCTGTACCGCACGGGCCCATAAATCCGTGCTTTTACTCTTCCTCCACCCACGGGCCTATAAACCCGTGCCTTTACTTTCCATAAACCCGCAATTTATTGCTTTAAGTCCGATTCCCCCTCTTCCTATTCACTGATTCTGACATTTGTTCAATACATTTAGGTACGTATGCTTAATTTCTTCCCACGCATCTAAAGCTTAGGAACCAGCGGCCATCAGGAGAGAGGTCGAAGCGGTCGCCGGAACCAAAAAGGGTTGCTTCTCATAATCTTTGGCTGCACCCTCTATCCGAGCAGGCAACCAAAGAGGGGCAAGTTGTCAGCACCCCATTTTGGCTCACCATTCCAAACAACGATATCAGCAATGGTCCAGACCATGACTTGAGCAGGAATACAGAAAATAACTCGGTAAAGCAAGAAATCACTATTCACCTCAAGTCGGCAAAATTGAGCAGATGACATATGCACATGACAGATGAGCGGCCTTGATCAACAGGAGCTATAGAGTGACCATAGAGCTCAACAATGTCCGAAATCGGCATTTCCAGTGTACTACATAGACAATCCTATTTTCCGATAGTTCGCTCGTCCATCGGAAGATAGCCAATATTAGACTTCAAAAATCCACATCGATGCCAAACAGATGAAAAGTGTCTTCAAACGCATTTCATAAATCATTTGCTCTATACAGAACAACTTTCTGTATATAGACAACTTTTCAGTGGAAGTTCAAAAATGCCGGTTTCTCGGAGAAAAGTTAATTCCAATTATCAGATGTGGCCATGCCCCACAATCATACAGAGCACGAGCAGTGCTTCAGATTGTCTTTTGGAAGCCATATAGACACCCCGAATGACTTCCGAGCGACAAAACAGGCATACCCCTCTTCGGAAGAGCATAACCGGAGATTGGTCAGATGGAATTACGGCAAATGAAGTTCATATTGCATTGCCCTGAAAACTCCAGCGGACATTCGCAATTGGGCAAAATAGACAGCAAAACCCTTCTCGGTTTCCCGAGTAACCTCCGAGAATCACAAAAGGCCATTTTCAGTGGAAATTTATATCCTGAGGTCCTCTTTGGGGAAACTTGACGCCGACTGCCTACCTTACACAGTGCTAGCCTTCTCAAGGCTCAATGTGGAATCGTCGGAATAAATCACACAACTCATCTAGACCCCCCGAGCAGTGCTTTAAGGGTCTCAGATGCACTTTTCATGTCCTTAGAGGCCCAATCTCAACAAACAGAGATCATAGTGATCTCCAGATCGCCTAAGCAACTCAGAAAGCAATCTGAGAAATCTAATTTCGGCCTCCTAAGACATCTCCGACTCCATATTTGCATTATTGGCTCAAGGGTCAAGTGCCCATGTAATTTGACAATTTATGTCAAAATGACCGACGTGGGATGCAAATACAAGATATGCTGTCAAAAGTGGGTAACCTCGCTCTGAATGCATAAAAGGAGCAAAACCGGCTTCCGAGCCTCATACAGACATTTGGCAATTTCTCACGGAAAATGCCAATCTCGGACTCATTAAATCCGTTTCCTCACGTATATCGACAATTCAACCTTCAATTCAAACCACGAACTTCGAATACGCGGCCAACTAAGACTCGAGCTTTCTACCAATTTCTCCTCAATGCCTTAGAAATTTCGGCTTCTTCTTCTTCAATGCAAGAAGCTAACTTGCCAACTTGCCCTCTCTTAGCCAAAATATCTTGGAGAGTTCGAAGACAACACTCAAGCCTTCATCAATGCTCATCAATGCTCTTGGATCTTCCTCATCAAGAACACTTGGTCCACATTCATCCTCATCCTCATTAGTAAAACCGACTTTTGCTAATCAAGGGGGATAAGTGTGCTTTGTTTGCTTAATGGTCCATTAGTTTTGCCTATAAATTGCTCAAAAGTGATTAACATAAGGACTTCTCCTCTTGCACACTCTCTCCAAGCTTTCTCCCTCAAGAAAAGCTCTCAACTCCATAGCCAAAACTAGTAAGCTTCAATACTTCAAAACCAAGAGAGAAAAATCGAAGAAAACTCGAAGAAAGCTTTGAGTTTCTTAAGTCGGAAGCCGATGTTCATCATCCCGACTTAAGTTCAAAAATTCTCAAACTCCATGGACCACATGTTTTGGACCCAAGGAGTTCATTTATGAACTTAGATTTTTGGTTTGAAGTCATTTGCTCATCATTTCAGGTTAATTTCTTCATTTCGGGCGAAGACCGTGCTCTCAGGTGAACAGTACCCGCGCATAGCCGCGAGCCAGCGTTCACGTCTGCCAGCAGTGCGCGCCCACGCGCACACTTGAGCACCAGTCGCGGGCTCGCGCGCCCCGCCGCGCGCCCGAGCACCTTCCCGCGCGCCTAACCCCCTGCCGCACCCGTGCATGCTCGCGCACACCTAGCCGTGCGCCCATCCTTGCCCGAACGTGCATCCTTTGCACCCGAGCACCCTGCCAAGAATTCAACCGAGTCACCCGACTCTCGAACACTTCCCAACTCTTTCCTCGTATCCCGAGGCTAGGTAAATCACTCTTGACTTAGAGAAGTTAGGGATTTTTACATTTTATTGCATGTTCATGGAGTTATATGGTGCACAAAGTGTGTTCACTTGCAAGGCTTCATTTTTATGCACTTTTACATTGTATCATGCATGTTTATCCTTGATTAACATGTCAACATGTCGGAAAACACTTGGATCGTAGTTAAGAAGAACATCCCGGCCCGGGAAAGGCAAAGAGCTCACGGGTTATCCTCCATGAGAGGTGGTTGAATGCTCTCTTGTTCTTTTCGAGCAAGGAACGATCTTCTTGACTCGATCCAAGTTTGATTTCCAAGTTTCCTCGTGTTTTCCCGCATGCATGAACTCGGTATTATTTTATCGATTACCTAAATAACTTGTTTGTGCATGTTTGCATATTCGAATGCATTATTCAAATCATGGTAATACCGACTTTAGTTTAATCGTGTCATTTATCGTGTTTGTCATTTGAGCATGCGAGAAATGATTCAAAACAAGACGTGGAAACCTTGTGGAACCTAATACGGGCTATGAGACCTCTCGGCTTTTTCCAAAGAAAATTGGCCGAGAGTCTCATGGAGTTATTCGGGTTCCATGAGGCTTTCTCCTCCCGTTTTAAGTCCGTTCTCGGATCCCGTGCAATTTCCAAGTTTCTATACATCAAGAACCTCACATGAAATGTCTTTCAAGCAAAACATGCATGGATTCGAATATCGATGACTTATTTGGGTTCATTCGATTATGAGGGTATTTTTGATTATTTGACCAAATTATCCGCGATCCTTGTGAAACCATCTCGGTTATCGAATCACGAATCGTTTTCACAATTAATGCATTCGACAATAACCTTGAGCATTAATTCCATGAACGGGTTAATCAGGACGCTCACACAGTTAATTCATTCAATTTAAACAACTTTGCACGAACTGGACATTAATTTGTAACTCGCGTCGACGAATTACAAAACGATGTTAATGCCCTTTTCAAAACCCTCATACTTTCAAATCCATATTGTGTTGTTTCCCTTTTCTGAAAACAAATTTTCAAATGAAGGGCAAGAATATCATTTTGTGATTTGGCGTCATCTTAGCTTCGTTTAGGGTGTTAGTCGGGTATTCTGTATCGAAAATACAATTACCTGATTAATCATTTCACTCGACTTAACCAAATGCTAGAAAATGGTTAGGTGGAATTCTAGGTTCCAAATCTAGAGTCAAAACACGAGTTGGGTTAATTCAGTGGTAATTTAGTGTCACAACACTGAATCACTATAAAAGCAATCCACACATACGAAACTTGACTACGGACATCCGACATGTCAGGTTCTCAAACCAAAGCCGAATGCTAAAACATCGGCATGCGTTTGTTTGTCTTAGCATATGGTATTTGCTTGCAAAAACACCCCTGGGTTAATAAACTTGCTAATCCACATACATTCGGTAAATACCAACACATTGTCTGTTATTTACCTGCTACTTGTTTATCTTTCCACACTTGCTTGCCATGCGGGTCGAGCCTGATCCCTAGGCCGAATAATATTAGGGTTCAACGCCCTAATCATCGATCACAGGATTCAACGCCCTAATCAACACTCACTGGGTCCAACGCCCTATTCAGTGAGAGCGTGCATTGAATTTCAGTTCTTTTGTCTTTTCCCTAAACTCATGGTGAGTTAGACCGGAATAATAACCGAACGCGAGTCGACTGGAATTCGGCCATTTGTAATTTGTATTTTATTGTTTTTGAGAGCATTGTAAGGATTTTATTCTGTACATTCATTCTGTAAGAATTCCAGTCGGTAAGCGAACGGTCCGAGAGTCGAATTAATCAAATCGGTTTAATGCTTGCCCAAAGGAAAGTAAATCCAAGAACTCGCGATTCTGGTTCACGCAGGGATTCAACCTCCATGGTTCGATGAACTGTAACGTAAGATTGTGAACCAATTCCCCGACACACGGGTTTAATTCTCTCTCGGCTTCTCCACCGACATCGTTTAATTCACCGAATCTCCGGTGTCAAAACGTGCGAGCCGAGTGCTACTTAATTCATGCGGTAAATAATAAAACATGCAAGCCTAGCAAATCAGAGTACCGAAAGGGCGTGCGGGATATAGGCCCGCACGTAACATGAACCCCCGAACACGGACTTTCCAGTTCCACACAGACCAATGCCTTAACAACAACTAGGTGTTCCATACCCCTAGACCCCGGGTAACTTATCCACCATCGACCTTTGGGTCGTAAAATGATAAGTGGCGACTCATTCTCTCTCGCGTGTCCGTCACGCGTCACCACGGGAAGGTGGACACTCCCAAGCCGCGCGATCCAAAAGCGCGCATGCGAGCCCCGACGGGAGTCCACATTCTAGTCCGTACAGGCTCTGTAGCCAAATTTGCAAAAGTATTGGGGACCCCCTTAACCTTCGATCAGCTGTTCGCACAACGCAGTCGAGCGACTGTATGGTCTCAGCCAATGAGGGTCCGATACTCCTCAATGGTAGGCGTGAGCTCAACACCCTGGATGTCGAAGATGGCATGGGTCGAATCCCAAAACATCACGGCTGCTCCAAGGAAAATCCAGTCTACTCGGCGTGTGGATAGCATGGGCACGTCTTCGACGAAGGTAGTGATATAGTCTCGATCAATTTGGCGCAGGCTGGTCCTTATGTGACTGATTTGCTCAAGCGGCGACGCGACTTTGTCAAGACGTGAAAAGGAAGCCAAGTGTGACATCCCTTACCAAGATGAAAGGAAGATCAGCTTAGGACTCATCAATGCGAATGACACCCTAATTTTGAAAACGACATGATGCATGAGTGCGAAAAAATAAATGACCACGGCTTAATATACAAGATACATGTACATCTCTTTTAAAACAGGGAAAGACTTAAGATGGCACGCAGGCCGACTCAATGGACTGTTGTTGAAGTCGGGTAGAAGGCTTGCATGGAAGCATAGCACGATACATCGTTCGATGGTACAGGGACTCTGCTACCTAGGGATGGGGCCCCCAACTCAAGGGTGTTAATTCCTTGAAATCGAGTGGAATTCTTTTCAAGCAACAGTCGAACTGCGCGCCATACCCCTACTTCGAACCCCTGTCTAACCTAGGTTGCCTAACACCGGTCGTGGGACGCGACCCATAAGTACTTAATGTTAGCGTGATATGCAATGCGAGTGTTTTAAATAAAAGTGCGTTTAGTAAATAAGCGGGAAATTGCGGAAAGCAGTAAATAAACAAGAAAACAAAGCAAACGGGAATGAACCCGAACCCTCTAAGTGTCCCCAGTGAAGTCGCTAAGCTGTACGGACCCGAATGTGCTCTCGTCGGGGCCCGCATGCGCGCGACCGAATCGCTTGGCTTAGGAGTGTCCACCTTCCCGGGGACGCGTGATAGACACGCGTGAGAAGGAGTCGCCACTACCTGTTTACGAACTAAAGGTCGAGGGCTGGTGAGTTGGCCGGGTCTAGGGGTAATGATCACCTAGTTTTGCTAAGGCATTGGTCTGTGCGGAACCGAAAAGTCGGAGTTCGGGGGTTCACGTTACGTGCGGGCCTATATCTCGCACACCATTTCGGTACTCTAGCTTGCTAGGCTTGCAATTTTATTTATTTACCGCGTGAATTAAGTTTTGCACGGCTTACACGTTTTGACACCGAAAATTCGATGAACTAAACAATATTGGTTGAGTAGCCAAGAGAGAAGTAGGCCCGTATATAGGGGAATCGGTTCGCAATCTTGTGTTATAGTTCATCAAACCATGATGGTTGAATTCCTACGTGAACTGAAACTGCGAGATCTTAGGAGTACTCTTGTCTGGGCAAGTATTGGACCAATTCGATTAGTTCGACTCTCAGTTCTTTCGCTCGCTGACTGGAATTCTTATAGAAAATGAATGTACAAAGTAAATATCCTCGCAATACTCTCAAAATAATACAACAAATTACAAATAACAGATGGTTGAATCCCAGTCAATGCACGTTCGGTTATTATTCCGCTCTAACTCGCTGTGAGTTTAAGGAAAAATCGAAAACTGAAATTCAAATGCGCTCTCAGTGATTAGAGCGTTGAACCTTGTGATCGAGGGTTAAGGCGTAGAACCCCAAATGCAATGCATCCTATGGGTCGAGCTCGACTCGTATGGACAATCATGAGCATAAAAATAACAAACAGCATGCGGATTGCAGACAAGGAGTTTGTTATTGCCAAGTTTACGTGGGTTAACAGATTATTAACCCGGAGTGTTTTGGCATGCAAATGTCCTATGCTAAGCAAACAAACATGTGCAAAGCATTTTTGCATTCGACTTTGTTTCAAGGACCTGACAGACATGGTGTATGTGGTCAAGTCTTTTGTGTGTGGATTGCTTTTAAAGTTGTTCTATATTGTGATACTGCAATATCATTGAATATGACAAACTCGTATTTTGACTATAGATTTGGAACCTAGAGTTCCACCTAACCTTTGTGTAATGTTTGGTTAGGTCGAGTGAATGATTAATCAGGATTTTGCATGTTTCATGACAGAAATAACCGTTCTAGTTACCCGAATCTACAATAGGATGACAAAAACTCATCAGTTGGATAAGAAAAGGCTATGCAGATAAACCTGCACCTGAACAGGTAGCCTATTCTTATCATAATACTGTAGTGTTTCTGTCAAGTTAACCCTAGGGGTGTTGCTAAATGCAAAATGACTATTTTGCCCTTGACTTGACAATTGTTTTTAAGAAAGGGAAACAACGCGATGCGACCCACCTCGGCCAATAGCCAGTGTCGACCAATTCCCTAGATCTTCCAGGGTTGTGCAAGAACCCCAAAAATACCAAAGAACCGGTCAATCTGACTGGAAGAGATCCAGAAAGATCTTATGTATCTTAACCTAAATTACCTGAAATCAAGTAGAAACTCAAGTCGAGATATACAAGTCGTTTCTGGAACGTTCGTGCTACATTGGATTGCGCGTTTCAAGTTTTGAAATAGACAAGTTTTGAAAAGGGCACTAACGTCATTTGACAACTTGTCGACGCGAGTTATCAATTAATAGCCAATTCAATCAAACTTGTTAATGCCAAGTGAATTTAATGGTGTGAACGTTCCGATTGACCCGTTGGTGGGATTACAGCTTATGAGTTATTGCCGAATGTAGTAAATGTGCGGGTTACAGACAATCAGATAGATCATGATTGAATCCACTAAATGGAGTCTGAATACCCAAAAAGCTTAATTTAATGAAAACGATTCACGACACGGTGACCAAGACGGGTCCAGGAAGGTCGAGAATAATTTGGTCAAAATGACCAAAATACACTCGGAACCCAAAGAGTCATTGATACATGAATCAATGCATTTTGTTTGGGAAAAAACATTTTAATGTGGAATTTGCGATGATATTGAAATTGCAATTGCACAAAATCCGAGAAATGGATTTCATCGAGGTAAAGAGGCCATTCTTAACCTGAATGAGGTCAAGGAACTCTCGGCTCTTTCCTCGTGAGGATAGCCGTGAGCTCCCTTGACCCGTTTCGGTATTAAGCGGTCTCTTTAACCCGATTTCGACTATTTTTCGCTTGCTCAAAAGTTAAAACACGATAAATGACATGTATTTTATAAAAACGGTATCATCATGATTTAAACAACACATTTAAACATGTAAACATACACAAACATGTAATTTATGGAATCGATAAAACAATACCGATTTCATGGATGCGGGAAAAGCATAAAAACTCGGGAAACGACCTAAGTCGGGTAGGAGGAGGCCACTCTTGACCTAAAAAGGTCAAGAAAGCTCTCGGTTATCTCTCTAGGAAACTAAACCGAGAGGTACTTGGCTCTTTAGGGTCGGGATGGTTACCTCGACTTCGATTTAAACACTTCCCGACATGCTAGCATATAACACGATGATAAACATGCATGATATAATGTGAAAATTGCATAAAAATGAAGTCTTGCATGTGAGTATAACTTAAAACGCCTTATTGCTCCATAAACGCAAAGAAAACGTAAAAATCCTAGCTCCTCCAAGTCGAAAATGGTTATACCTATTCCCGAGACGAGGGATGAAACCACTGGAAGTCGGGTCTGGTAAATAGGAGTCGGGTTGAGGTCGGATTTCAGCCGGTTTTATTGAACAGACCCGATTGGAGCTGGATAGACCCGACTGTGCACTGGCCGACCCGATTGGGCACCCGGGAGAAAATAGGTTGATTCGATCAACTTAGGTGGATTCTTGGAGAGTGCTCAACTGTTCCGGATAGCCAAGAGGATGCTTAACATCCCTGCGGTGGTTTCTAGAGGATTAACAAAACAGAAACAGACCCGACTAACAATCCGGAAAGAAACCGTTCTCTCGAAGTCTCTCGGTGGTATTTTGCTGCAAGGTCGGTGGCTCTCGACTACTAAGAGACCCTTGGAGATGGTTGTGGTGGTCGTTTGGTGAGAAGAGTCTCGGGTTGATCCATATAGCCCTGCAAAGATCAAACAAAACAGAGCACGCCCAGGAACAGACCTAACTGGGCAAGTCTTGAGTCGGACGTCCCAACGGTGACTCCTGATGGTATTTTGCTGCAAGGTCGGTGGGTCCCGACTTTTAAGAGACCCCAAGAGGTAACTGTGGTATTCGTTTGGAAAGCAAGGCTTCGGATTGACCCGAATCTGCTAGGAAAAATGAAACTGCCTAGACTAGACAAACCCGACTGGCAGAAACGACCCGACTGGGCAGGTTAGAAAGAAACGGCTTTCCCAGAGGCTCTCGGTGGTATTTTGCTGCAGGGTCGACGGCTTCCAACTCCAAAGAGACCCCCGGAGGTGACTGCAGTGGTCGTTTGGAGAAAAGAGACTCGAGTCAACCAGAATCGCATGTAAAAGAAGATTGCCCAGAATGGACTGACCCGACTAGCTGGAACTGATATGACTGGAACGTCCGAGAAAGAACTGGTTGTTCCGATGGGTTGGAGACTTCAAATGAAAAATCTAAGCTTGGAAATTGACTTAGGAGGTCCAAAATATGTGGAATATGAAGTTTGGTGAAGTTTGAATTTAAATCGGGATGGTGATCACGATGATTCCCTACTTACGTCTTGAGTGTTTTCTGCTACGAGTTGGCTGAGCTTCCTGGGGTTTTTGCTGAAGTTTTGGGAGTGTTTGCTTGAGTGTTTGAGCTTGAAGAAGATGCAAATGTGTGTCTTGAAGTTGAAGAAGGCTTAGGCTATATATATGTAATGCTAATGATGCAATTAGTGAAATCAAAACATGATTAAGGGGAGGGTTAGAAAGTGGCGGTTTGATGATGATAATTAGGGATGGATGAGGATGATTAAGGGCAAGTGGCATTGATGGCGAAGGGATAAGAGTATTAATGAGGATGGAGTGTAAAAGAAAAAGACTTAGGATATTTATTTGAGCAAGATAAGACAATTGAAAGGAAGTCATGGCTCTTCTTGGATTTGGCAAGGGGAACAAGATGCCGTGGGTCCCGCTTGGGTTGGAGGTGAGTCAGGAAAGCTGGAGTGTCAATCGGTTGCGTGTTCGAGTTTCGTGATTTTTAAAGAACGACGTATCGACAATGTGCATAAGAAAACGATCCCGATGAGCCTAAGATTGCTCATTTTGCATGAGAAATACTCGCGTGGTTTTGGGGCTCGGAAGCTAGTTTTGTTCGTTTCAAGCGATCAGAGCAAAGTTAGCCGTTTTTGAATGCATATCTCGTGTCTGCATTCCATGTTGGCCATTTTGATATGCATCGTCAATCAGACTGAATAATTGACTAATAAGCCGGCATTGCAAATATGAAGCCAGAGACGTCCTAGGAGTCTGCAGTTGGATTTCTCATAATGCTTTCTAAGTTGCTTGGATGATCAGGAGATCGCTACGATCTCTGTACGTTGAGAACAGACGTCGAAGGATTAGAAAAATGCATCTGAGACCCTAAAAGCACTGTTCATGAGGCCTAGATGAATTGTGTAATTTCGTTTGAGAATTTCACACTGAGTTTTGGGATAAGTAGCACTGGGTTGGCCAATCATTCGGTGTCAAGTTCCCGCGAAAAGGTTCTCCGATTATGAGCTTCGAGGGTCATTCGGAAAACTGAAATGGATTCTATAGTCTGATTTGCCCAATTGTGTCTATCCACTGTAGTTTTCTGGGCAATGCATGGCTAACTTCGTTTGCCGATGTTTCGTTAGACCAGTCTCCGGTTATGCTTTTCCGATGAAAGGTACGTTTGTTCTGCCTCTCCGGAGTCGTTAAAGGAGTCTGTGGGACTTCCGAGAAGTAATTTGAAGCGATGTTCATGATCTGTAGAATTGCTGGATATGACCGTGTCTGACATCAGGCATTAGCTTTTCTCAATGAACTGGCGTTTTTGGACTTCCACTGAAAAGTTGTCTGTATTCAAAAAATTGCTCTGTATAGAGCAGATGATTTGTGAAATGTGTTTGAAAACACTTTTTATCTATTTGGCACTGCAAGGGATTTTTGGAGCCTAATATTGACTATATTCTAATGGTTGAGTGAACCAGTAGAAAATAACACTGTGAGTGTTGTATTATGAAAATGCCGGTTTAGAAGTTGTCTGAGCTCTCAGTTTGCTCTGTATGTTGCTGGATGATTCTGTAAGTTCTTCTGTCATGTGCTTGAATCATTTGCCTGTCTCTGTTGACTTGAGGATGAATACAAATTTGCTGCTCTGTTGAGCTTTCTTCTGTATCGATGCTCAAGTCATGGTCTGAATTGCTGTTGACGGGTATTCCTTGAACTGGTGAGCCAAAATGGGATGCTGACAACATCCCAATTATTCACTGTCTGAATAACTAGACATAGTAGTAAATACAAAAGTGAGAGAAGTTAAGTATGGCTCTTGAAGGTTGGAGATACTTAATTTGATTTGATTTGGAATTAGTCTAGGGCACTCGAGACACTTATTTTTCTAGGGTCGACACCTCCATGCTGGCTCTAATAAGTTTCTAGTGTAAAGCTCTCGGACTCTTTGTGGCTTGGCAGTCACATTGCACATTTATCTGTATGAACCACTTTCTCTAATGGTTGTGAGCATAGCATGGTTAAGTGAGTTCCTCAAGTGCGAGTAGGAGATGAAGAACATTCGATCTACCCATGAGGAACTCGACCCAATCCAGTTTGGAACCAGACTATGTCTTGTGTAATAAATATGGAATTGACGCTAGTCAATGCCCGGTTACAATGGAATTGAGCTCTTGTAACCTCCCACAATTATTCCTTGCAGTTAACCCATTAATTTGGGGCAATTGCTACACACATTATATCAGCATAAAACCCATATATACATTTGCGTCTGCATGTATGGGGTGTGTATGTATGCCACAATTCACTGACTAAGTGCACGAGAGAGAACGTGAGTGAGTTGGGGAAAATTTCGAAGTGTTGTGCTCCCATTAGAGATAGTATAAGTCGGTTCTTGTGCTGTGAATCGAGATTGGTTCCCGCTCAATTACGTAGTGAGAATCCATTGCCGGTGTCGTTCGTGCTCATTCTTCTAGGAGACCCACTACGTGATCAACTAACTGTATTCAACGATTTTCTGAGAACCCAGTAAAAGTACCTAGAGATAACTACAATTTTATCTCGATTTATTATGTTGGTTATTGGTATTCAGGCCATATTTCCCGACAAGAAATAAACGTCTTAACTTGAAAGATACTTAAAACCTTTTTTTTTGTGAGCACATTATGGCCCATAGACAACCTTTGAAAGTTTGATCATTCTTCTTGCCCTTCTTGCCATTATTCTGTAAGACGTAAATTTAATTAGCCTTAATAAGTCACAAAATTGAACGATAATTCAAATAGCTATTCGGACAAATAGAATACTATCAAATTAACTTAATTTCATTAGTATAGGAACTTGGAAATTCAAACCGAAACAAAGGCGAAACCGAAAGATACGAGAGAGAGCCGAGTCCTGTGTTAGACACAAACCCCTTGAAACAGAATTGTCCCCTCCTGGGTGCTTGAGGTTACGTGGACAATCGTTTCCCAGGATAAAACGGCAACAAGCGAAGCAGCAGCACAAACAGCAACGCTTCAGCGAACTCGAAGAGAAGCGTGAACACTTTTGAGGTCGAATTTTCTTCTTGTTTTTCAATCGGCTATAGGAAGCAATGGAAGGCAGGAGACTTTTTCTCTTTTTCTCTTTCCTTTTTGCCGTGTGCCCCTTTTATAGACTATGGGTTCCATCCGTTATATGACTCTTCCTATTCCCCATTTATGGGGAATAATTCACATATATTCAATATACATGTTAATGACATTTGATTATTCATGAATGCAATCCATTCATTTCTTGTAACCGCCAAGAAAATCAAGAGTCATTAGCTCGTGAGCAATTTCCTCATTCACCCATTAGCCATAATTTCCAACAATCCCCCACATGAATGGAAATTGTTTTGTTTCGACTCGTAAATAGTGTTCACCAGTTGAACCTGTATAGGATAGGTAGGTGTCACCACCCTTGAACCTTCCCTTGTGAAAATGCATGTACTTTACTAGCAGTCCAATAGACACGATGTCCTTGAATTGTTCTGCTGTTTTGTGTAAAGATATTACACACCTCACACAAGATTCAACTGACTTCCTTCGGTTCTCATAGTTGTGTCCTTTTTTTTTTTTGCCATGGAACACCGTTCTGGTTCTGCGAGAGTTTCTGAAGAATTAAGTCCATAAAAATTCTCCTCTAAAGCGGCCTCACTTTTCTCTCACATAGGTGATTTCACATATCATTAAAGCAATTTAGATTGCTAGCCTTATCCGTTTATCACTGTTTCATCAAGGAATGGTCCAGGGATTTTCTCCCCTACAGTGATTTGATTCGGTTCTATAACTTGGTTGTCCCATTGAACCTAGATCTTGGGATCTCCAGTCAGCTAGGTTGGGTGTCCGCTATAAAACCTTTCCTCTAATGGACTTTAGACCCATTCCCTTTGACAACTTCTCAAACTGCTCTTTACTTAACCCTTTGGTTAGCGGATCCGATATATTATCCTTTGACCGCACGTAGTCAATAGATATAATTCCAGTTGAGATCAGTTGTCTAATGGTGTTGTGTCTACGACGTATATGTCTAGACTTACCATTATACATATTACTTTGTGCCCTTCCAATTGCTGTTTGACTGTCACAGTGGATACAAATTGGTGGCACAGGTTTTTCCCATTGAGGAATGCCCTCTAGAAAATGGCGTAGCCATTCAGCTTCTTCTCCACATTTATCCAGAGCAATAAACTCAGATTCCATTGTGGACCTAGCGATAATAGTTTGTTTCGAGGACTTCCATGAAACTCCTGCACCTGCTAGTGTGAACACATATCCACTAGTGGATTTTGAATCCGTTATATCAGATATCCAATTCGCATCACTGTATCCCTCTAGGACAGCTGGATATCTAGTATAGTGCAGCCCGTAATCTCGAGTGTATCTAAGGTATTTGAGTACCCTGACAATTGCCTTCCAATGGTCTCCACTCGGATTACTCGTATATCTACTGAGTCTACTAACCGAGTATGCAATATCAGGCCTAGTACAACTCATCAGATACATCAGACTTCCAATGACCCGCGAGTATTCTAACTGAGAAATACTCTCTTTTCTATTCTTTGATAGATGAAGATTATTGTCTATTGGAGTCTTTGAAATTCCAGAATCATTTTTGGTAAATTTTTCCAGAATTTTATCTATGTAGTGTGACTGACTCAAAATTAGTCCATCTGATGTTCTCATGATTTTAATTCCTAAAATCACATCAGCGAGTCCCATATCTTTCATATCAAATCTTGAATTCAACATATTCTTCGTAGATTTGATCATTCTGTCATCACTACCAACAATGAGTATGTCATCCACGTAGAGACATAAAATGACGTAACCATTTTCTGTTTCTTTAATGTATACACATTTATCACACTCATTGATTTTAAATCCTTTGGAAATCATTGCATTATCGAATTTTTCGTGCCACTGTTTTGGCGCTTGTTTTAACCCATACAATGATTTGACCAATTTACAGACTTTCCTTTCTTTTCCTGGAGCCACGAACCCCTCGGGTTGTTCCATATAGATTTCTTCATCTAAATCTCCATTTAGGAAAGCTGTTTTCACATCCATTTGATGAACTTCCAAATTACGCAATGCCGCAACTGCAAGTATCATCCTAATGGAATTTATTCTTGTCACAGGAGAATAAGTATCAAAATAGTCCAAGCCTTCCTTTTGCTTGTATCCCTTAATTACAAGCCTGGCCTTGTACTTATCAATGGATCCATCTGCTTTCATTTTCCTTTTAAAGATCCATTTGGATCCTAAGGGTTTACAACTAGTGGGGAGATCCACTAATTCCCAAGTGTGATTTCGCAGAATCGAATCAATTTCACTTTTGATTGCCTCCTTCCAAAGAGGTCCCTCAGAGGAATTTACTGCTTCAGCATAGCTTTGTGGTTCATTTTCTAACAAATATGTCAGAAAATCATTCCCGAATGATTTTTCAATTCTAGCTCTTTTGCTGCGTCTAGGTTCAATCTCTTCATCCGAACCCTGCCTTTCATGATCTATGTCATGAAGTCCATCATTCATAGTGCACGAGGTTCGTTTTGATGAACTCGATACCTCATTCAATTTACATGGAAATACATCTTCAAAGAACGATGCATTCCTTGATTCCATTATCGTGTTCTTGTGTATATCGGGAATCTTAGATTCATGCACAAGAAATCGATAAGCACTACTGTTATGTGCATAGCCAATAAAGATGCAGTCCACCGTCTTAGGACCGATCTTTACTTTCTTTGGTGCCGGAACGACTACTTTTGCCAAACACCCCCACACTCGCAAGTGGTCGTAGGATGATCTCCTACCTCTGAATAATTCATAAGGTGTCTTTTCCCTTTTCTTTCGAGGCACCTTATTTAATAGGTAATTGCTTGACAATATTGCTTCACCCCACATATTTTGAGGTAATCCTGAACTTAATATCATCGCATTCATCATGTCTTTCAATGTGCGATTTTTGCGTTCAGCAACACCATTCGATTGAGGTGAATAGGGTGCAGTCACTTCGTGTATAATTCCGTATTGTGCACAGAATTCCCCGAAAGGCGTTACATATTCGCCTCCTCTGTCACTCCTCAATCTCTTGATTTTCTTATTGAGTTGATTCTCAACTTCATTTTTATAGAGAACAAATTTCTCTATGGCCTCATCTTTGCTTTTCAACAAATATACGTAACAGTATTTTGTACTATCATCGATAAAGGTAATAAAATAATTATTACCACCTCTTGTTGTTGCGAACTTTAAATCGCATACATCACTATGAATTAGATCTAGTGGCTCGGTGTTCCTTTCAATCGTTTGAAAGGGTGATCTTGTCAATTTTGCCTCAACACAAATTTCACATTTGTGCCGTGAATCAATTTGGAATGTAGGTATGTGATTCAAGTTAATTAATCTACGCAAAGTATTATAATTAACATGACCTAGTCTTCCATGCCACAAATCAGGAGACTCAATCAAATACGCAGAAGAACCAGAATTCTTATTGATTATGGTCATTACATTGAGCTTAAAAAGCCCGTCACATACATATCCCTTTCCTACGTACATTCCAGACTTGGACAGAATAACTTTGTCCGACTCAAAAACCATCCTGAACCCATGTTTGTTCAGCAATGACCCGGAGACTAAATTCTTCCGAATCTCAGGTACGTACAATACATTGTTCAGAGTCAACTCCTTTCCTGAAGTCATCTTTAAGACTACCTTTCCTTGACCTTCAACAGCAGAATGGGCAGAGTTTCCCATATAGATCCTTTCCCCAGTGACCGGTTCGAGCATAGAGAACAGGTCTCTATTTGAGCACACATGTCTGGTGGCACCGGTATCAAGCCACCATTCCTTTGGGTTGGACCCAATGAGGTTCACCTCTGAAACCACAGCAGATAGGTTGATGTCTGCCACATCTCGAGCCATTTCATTGACCACGTTTGCTTCATGATCCTTTTTCCTTTTTGGGAGCCTGCAGTCAGCAGATCTGTGACCTTTCTTGTCACAGTTGAAGCATTTCCCCTGAAACTTGGGCTTGAAGACTCCTCCATTCGTACCCAGCTTCTTCTTGCCTTTTTTGTTCTTAGAGCTTTGCCCTTGCTCCATGACATTTACCTTAGCAGCAGGGAGGATGAGATCCTTTCCGGAGTTTTTATTGTCTTCTTCAATTCGAAGCTTGACAACAAGATCTTCCATTGTCATCTCCTTTCGCTTATGCTTCAGATAATTCTTGAAATCCTTCCAACCAGAAGGCAGTTTCTCAATGACAACAGCCACTTGGAAGGATTCACTTAGAGCCATTCCCTCAGCCTGAATCTCATGTAAGAGCACTTGCAATTCCTGCACTTGACTCATTACGGTCCTTGAATCCACCATTTTAAAATCGAGGAATCGTCCGACGAGAAATTTCTTCGCACCGGCATCCTCTGATTTATATTTACGGTCCAAGGATTCCCATAGTTCCTTTGCCGTCTTAAACCCCTGATAGACACTATACAGGGAATCATGAAGACTATTCATGATATAATTCCGGCAGAGATAGTCGGAGTGCTTCCAAGCGTCAACCGCACTGAGAGCCTGCACATCTGACTCCCCCACAGATAGGGTTGGAGCATTTTCAGTCAAAAATCTTGCAAGGTTCAGAGTTGTGAGGTAGAATAGCATCTTTTGCTGCCACCTCTTGAAGTTCAACCCATTGAACTTCTCGGGCTTCTCGACATGGTTCACAGGGACCATCGAGGGAGCAGCCACGTTTTGGCTAACCAAATGGTTAGGCAAGATAGGAGCAGGGCCGGAGCCAGTAGTCTGGCTTCCGTTGGTCGTATCTCCATCGTTCCCCGACGCCATTCGAATCGTTCAAATAACAAATTCTGTTTCAAGATTGTAAGACGTAAATTTAATTAGCCTTAATAAGTCACAAAATTGAACGATAATTCAAATAGCTATTCGGACAAATAGAATACTATCAAATTAACTTAATTTCATTAGTATAGGAACTTGGAAATTCAAACCGAAACAAAGGCGAAACCGAAAGATACGAGAGAGAGCCGAGTCCTGTGTTAGACACAAACCCCTTGAAACAGAATTGTCCCCTCCTGGGTGCTTGAGGTTACGTGGACAATCGTTTCCCAGGATAAAACGGCAACAAGCGAAGCAGCAGCACAAACAGCAACGCTTCAGCGAACTCGAAGAGAAGCGTGAACACTTTTGAGGTCGAATTTTCTTCTTGTTTTTCAATCGGCTATAGGAAGCAATGGAAGGCAGGAGACTTTTTCTCTTTTTCTCTTTCCTTTTTGCCGTGTGCCCCTTTTATAGACTATGGGTTCCATCCGTTATATGACTCTTCCTATTCCCCATTTATGGGGAATAATTCACATATATTCAATATACATGTTAATGACATTTGATTATTCATGAATGCAATCCATTCATTTCTTGTAACCGCCAAGAAAATCAAGAGTCATTAGCTCGTGAGCAATTTCTTCATTCACCCATTAGCCATTTTCATTATCATCTAGAGCTTACTTTTTTCACAATTCAACAACATAATCATTACTTTATCTCAACTATTAAATATTTTCACACTTTTTCTCATAATTCAACAATACAATCATTACAAACCAATTAAAATTAAAACTCAACTCAACTTAACTCTAATACCAAATACATTCTAAATAGCCCTATTTCACTGTACACTCCTTCACTCTCTTGCCAAACTGTGTGCCAACTTCTCCTCCTCCTATTTCACCTTCACCTCCTTCACCCCCTTCTTCATCAAAATCCTCAAGACCATACTCAGTGGCTACTAAGAAGTCAACATAATCATCCTTTGCATTAAACTCCATTGCTTCAAGCCCCAACTTGTATGTGTTGTCCTCTGCAGTGTCATCCTCTAAGGTGCTTGCCTTGCCCTCATCATCCCCAGCTGGTACTTCCCCTTCTGCAACATTTTGCTCTTCATGATGAGTTTCTTCTTGCATTCTATGAAGCTGTCTAGCCTCCTCTAAAGTAGCTTCTTCTGGCGCGCTTGCTTCTAAGTGCTCGAAGTACAAGTGCACCTCTCTCATGGGCTCTTCCATATCACTCAATATATTAACCAACATTCTTGCATCATCATTATCATCTAGAGCTTGAATAGCAGCCTCAAAATCAATAAAAATGGATTATTATCAAAGATGCCAGTGGGTTTGTTATGATATTTTTACTGAAGCATCCCTTCAACCCTCTCTACAATGAATTTATGTATGTCCCAATCCTTCTTCACTTCAATAATACCACCATCATATCTCAATATAGGGTCCCTAACAAACTTCCCATCATGATGCAAAACCACATCCATTATCCTAAACATCTCCAAGCTGCCATACATATCACAAAAACGTAAGGATAACTAGAACCGTAAAATTTGAGCAGAGCACCATCAAAAATCAAAAATTACACATACACAGAGATACTAAGTTAATGGGGGAATCTCAAACTGTCAAGATGACCAGGAAAAACCTCAACATGATCACTCAAAACACTTGCTTGAAAGAGAGAGAGAGAGAGACAAAAATATCTTGACCAACAGATGGTGTGTGGACTCGAATTTCATCTCGTCGGAGCCCGCATGAGTGCGCGCTGATCGCACGGCTTGTGAGTGTCCACCTTTCCGGGGGGCGCATGACAAACATGCGTGAGAAGGAGTAACCACTACCTATTTACGACCCGGAGGTCGAGAGCCGGTGAGTTGTCCGTTTCTAGGGGTAATGGATACATCTAATTACTAAGACATATGGTCTTGCGGAACTAGGAGTTCCAAATTCGGGGGTTCTGTTACGTGCGGGCCTATATCCCACACGCCCTATCGGTACTCTAATTTGTCTAAGATTTGTCGTTTTTTAATTTATTTATCGCGTTTTTAGGCTTAACTTGGCTCGCCCAGTTTGACACCGTAAATTCGTGGAAATGATCGATTTGGTTTAGGGAACCGAAAGTGGAGCTGATCAATGAGTCAGGGGGTCAGTCCACCGTCCTCGTATCTCAGCTAACCAAACCATGATGGCTTATTCATCGCGCGGACCAGGCCTGTGACTCTTGTGGTCCTGCTCGTCTCAGGGGCTCGTAAATCGACTCGACCAGTTCTGACTCTCAAATTCCACGCTTGCCGACCGAAATCGTTACATAAATAAATGTACACATAAATACCTCATAATGTACTCTCAAATAATAAATACAAATTACAATAAATGGATCCCGGTTGACTCACGTTCTGCCAATATTTCGCTCCTACTCATCATGAGTTTTGGAAAGACCAAAACCGAAATTAATGCGACGCAGGCTCATTAGAGCCGGGGGTTGGGTCCGAACGAACCAACGGATCCTAGGAGGACCGAATGGTCTTCGAGATAGCCGTGAGACCGATCAAGCTCCTGGGTGATTGTCTAACCTCATTTCGCGCTTCCCAACTCAAGTCATCCTCTGCTCAGATACTACTAGGGTCGAAACGGCAGCTTGAGGATAGACCACATACCGCACTCGGGTTGCGCGCACTTAGTGTATGTGGGGGTGTTGGACCTCGTGATCGATGATCGGAGCGTTGGACCCCGTTCGTGCTTGAACCGTCACAAAACAGACAAAAGCAAGTAAAAGTAGATAAAAATGGATGAAAACAGGTAAAAACAGATGAAAACAAATAAAAACAGGTGAAAACAGACAAGTTGAATGGATTAATTGCCATGTTTATATGATTATCAAATTACGAACCGGGGTTGCTTAACAGACATGTTTCTATCGTAAGCAGACAAGATAGAACAAGCATTTGTGGTGAGAATCAGCCATGTTCCGCCCTGAGCGGGCTTATAGCATTCGGCTTTGCTTAGAAAGGACTTGACAGACATCATATCTGTCACCAAGCCCGAAGTGTGTGGGTTTGTTTTAAGTTGTTCTATTTTGTGACACTGACAGATTAACTGATTATGACAGAAGTATGTTTTGCTGGAATCCTAAAACCTAAGGTTTTGCCCCGCCCGTTTCCCCATGCTTGATTATGTCAGATGCGTGATTAGTCCGATTTTTGTGCTTTATGACGGATAAAACCGATCTAAGCACAAACTTAGGAAAATGGGGACGCGAAACACCATAGGGGTGTCAAAGTCTCTGCTCATGCTCTATGAAAGGGTCGGATAACCTTTCACCAACCGTCCTCGCTCGTGTCTCTGGTCCACCTCCTAAGCGCCTGAATCTATGCTAGCATGACAGAAACACCCTATTCTAGCAAAGAGGGCATGACAGATAAGACTTGTACCCACACGGGCTGCCCCTCTTGACTCGTGGCTCATAGCGTTTCGATCATCTTAACCTTAGGGTTGTCGACGAATCATGAACTGATGGTTATTCCCTTGAACAGAAAAATGCGTGTGCCTGTATAAAAGATCGACACTAGGCAATACTGACTGGCGAAAATCTACAGCTGGTGTCGACGAATCCCTTGGACCCATCGAGGTCGTGCGGACCCTAAAGGAGCCCTGAAATCGGTTGCTTCACCCGGAGTGGTCTAAGAAGATCTCGCGCATCCTGACTTGAGCCTCCTCAAATCGGATCCAGACTCAAGTCAAGACACGCGAGTGTTCCCTAGGTATCCATGCTACGCGTGCTACGTATCTTTGTGTTTTTATAAAATGTAAATTGAAAGAGGGCATTGTCACTAGTTCATGAATCGTCGATACAATTACAAATTATTGGCCGGTTCGTATGATTTATTAGGAAGCCAAGTGGATTAATTAGTCAAGTGAGACGTCACGATTTCCCAGTGTGTGGAATTTATTAATTTGAGTGAATTCGCCAAATGCTTTGGTTTGTGGGTTTCGAGCCATCGAGTCAATGGTGGACCGTCCGATAAAAGCTCTAATCCCCAATCGTCTTGAAATTAAATCCAATTTTAAACCGATTTTACGTGCTTAATCTGGTTCATGTAGGATTTTAATTAAAATGGCAAGTAACACTTCAGAACGCACGAATCATGGGCACAAAATCACATCGAGCTCATCGAATTCACTCATCAAACATCGAAAGACCTATCTCATAATACTAAGGTAGAGATTTATACCTAGTCCCAAGAGACTCTTAGGAGGAGATAGCTCAGAAGATCCTTGACTACAGCGGACCGAGGCGGCCTTCAAGTCGGGACTCAACCTAGGCCTAGGTAAGTCTCCACGCCGTCTTCGAGCTAATCTAGCACCGATCTTCTCGTCCATTTTCTTCTTCACCCGAGCTCGAGATGACATGCAAGGAAAACAACAAGAAAACGGGGAGAAGGAGAAGAGGGGAAAGTACAACTCCAAAGACTTGAACCAGCTTGACGCAATCAAGTTCGAAATAGAATCCGTTTCATTCATTCTTTGTCCCCATGAGATTGATTGAGTCTTCACGTGTATTATCATGTTTTTATAAATCGCGTTCCATGATCGCCATGAGATGTAATAAAGAACATCATAAAACGATTTAAACACCCCAAGACCCCTATTTCACCACATCCATCAAGAGGAGCCTCATAAAGCTTTGAAATCGATTCTATGCAGAACTTAATGGCACCCGAAATTAACCTCGCAAAAACCAAAATGACATGAAATACAAAGGAAACTGACTCCAAGATGTCTAGACATTAAAACAATTCACTTTATAGCGTAAGAATGGCCCAGACAAGCAATCGACTCCATTAATTGAGAGTGACCAGCACACGGGGGTGTTTCACTCCAAGCGTAGAACATCAAGACTCTAGGTGTCGTACCTCTAGAGGCATCTAGCATCGGTTCTAGCTCGCACTCATGATTTAGGAGGCCAAATTAAAATTTATCAACCAAACAGAACATCACCCAACTCGGCTATGCAATCCAACAAGAGTTCTAATCTTTCAAATCAAGATAAGACTAATCATTCGGGTAATATTACATAACTCAGCCATGTACCAAAAATTAAATTCTAATCTTCAAAAATCACAATAAACGACCTTGATTCCATGAGTAACCCATCACTTAACTCAGCCATCCCAATAAACACCACTTCTAATAACGGAATTTGCGCTACACACGCTCAAATCCATCAAAACATTAAATGTACAGTTTTGCTCTCACCGTAAACTTGAGATTAAACCATTATAATCGAGCTAAAACTTCCTAAACTATTTGGCCGACCCATCTGACACCTCTTTTTGTCTGTTTTTGTTTTACTCGTACGGGGGTCTATTGGGCGAAATTCGATTTCTTGGGATCCGCTGACAATTTCGAAATGAAAACTTTGAAATCAAGAAATTCAAAAAATAATTGGCTCAATGGGAATTCTAATTTGCATCGACAAAGATCACATCTCGATAAAAATCGGCACTGAACCTCGGACACACGTTGATCGTAATTGCTTGATTACTTTCAAAATTCAATCTTTTCCACCGGATATCCGAAAAATATTTCGAGACCACCATTGTGTTCAAAAAAATTCGAGAATCATATCATGCGTGAAAAGTATTTTTCAGTCTTGAATATTATCCCGAATTTTGAAAATCCGAATTAATGCATGTGAAGCCTAAAATTCTCGACTTTTCCAATTGGCCACCCGAATAATGATCCAGGATCACCGTTGTGTTGAAAAAAAGTTCGAGAGTCGATATTATGTAGAAAATTATTTTTCGACCTAGAGTTTTGTTCCAGATTTTGAAAATCCAACTTGATGCATGTGATGTCTGAAATTCTCGTCTTTTCAATCGGATGTAAGAAAAGTGATTCGGGATCACTACTGCACTCAGGAAAATTCGAGAATCGATATTACACATAAAGATATTTTTCGACCCCGAGTTTTGTTCCGAATTTTGAAAATCGAACTTGAAGTATGTAAAGTCCGAAAACGTCCCAGGAGTACTTTTTCTGAAAATATAAAATTAGGGTTAAATTAAGGAAGTTCCTTGGTTTCAAAAGCCATGAATACTTGAGCAATTAGTCAAAATACTTCCCTCCAACGGATGACAGAATTGACAATTTTACCCCTCCTGCTCGTGATCATTGTCAGTAGCCCGTTTCGGTCCATCCGCGCTCGGGGAGAATTTATCGAGGAAGTCGCCTCTAATTATCACTTGATACATTCGTGGCTTTTGAACTCAGGTAATTTCTTTAATTTAACTCAAGGATGTTTTCGGGTTGTGCGTGCATCAACTTCTATCTTTCAAATTCGCAATTATATTTGGGATTGGAAGATATTTCTCTGCATAATTTTGATCTACGAATTTTTCTAAATGCAATGGTAGTCCCATATCGTTTTTCGGATATCCAATTGAAAAAGTCAAGAATTTCAGGCCTTACGCATGTGAAATTCGATTTCCAAAATTCAGAACAAAGCTCTAGATTAAGGAATATTTTTCTGCATAACATCGACTCTCAAATTTTTCTGATTACAAGGGTGGTCTAGGATCATTATTCGGGTGTCCAATTGGGAAAGTCGAGAATTTCAGGCCTCACGTGCATTAATTCCAATTTTCAAAATTCGAGATGATATTCAAGACTGAAAAATACTTTTCACGCATAATATCGATCCTTGAACTTTTTTTAACACAATGATGGTCATTTTGGATATCTAGTTAAAAAGATTGAATTTTGAAAATAATCGAACAATTATGATCGACACGTGTCAAAGGTTCGATGTTGATTTTTATCGAGATTTGATGTATGTCGATACAAATTGGAATTCTCACGAAGCCGATCATTTTTTTAATTTTTTAGTTTTGATGTTTTCATTCCAAAAATACCAACGGATTTTGAGAAATTGAATTTCACCCGATGATACGCGTATGGGTACATACATATATATATATATGAACTGATGCTAGGTGAAGTAGTAATGTCACGAGGCTCTAATGTCCATCCGACAGCTCTAATGGACCCTACACATTCTAATCCTTAAGTGCGGTGCTCCAAGCCTACTGAACCCATTGTAAGTCCCGACGGTTAGGGCAGTTTTGGGTATAACCAGGGGGAGTAATGGTGTAAGCAATGGTCTAAGTAGATGGAGGTTATCTACGTAACTCGGAGTAGAGTTATCCTCGTACGTTATCGTTCACGCTAGGTACAACAGTTGGGGTAGGAGATAGATTCCTGAGAATCCTATTGTGGTGAATGTCTGTGTGCTATTATTGTTAAATCCAGGTACAACAATTGGGTAAGGTACGTACTAGATACGTAAGGGAAACACATGCGTGAGGCTTCTTCCAATGTCTAGGTATGTCTTAGATCTTGATCTAGAGAGAAGCTAGGGTGAGAGAGTAAGTTCAGGGTAGCATCTTCAAACCACTTAGCTATTGGTCTATGATCTCTAGAAACTTCGTCTAGGAATAGTTAGTGTACTGAAAGGTAAGGAACTGATATGCTGTTTGAATATCTTAATAAATATTTGTGAAACTGGAAGATTTATTGTTTTCATATATGGGTTTATTCAAAATGAATCCTTCTCATAAATACAGCTCTTTTCACCAAAAAATAGATGAAAAAATATCTGAATTAAATTCCCACAAAATATTACCTGTGTTAGAAAAACATGTTCTAAACACGGTAGTCAAGGAATTTAAGTTAGATTCCGATAAACTTAGGAATGATTTCCTAGAACCCCATAATGATGTCAAAAGGAGATGGCTCTACGAGTCTTTCTCTGAAAAATATACCAAGACTCATATCCAGGATAGTTGGACATCATTCATGCTAAAAAACTCCACAAATATCCTATTTTGGGTTTGGTTTGAAAACCATTTCGTACCAAAGAGAATGATTTGTGTAACTCAGAAAACTATAAAGTGGGATCTTGCTAACGCAGACCCGGTTGAGTCAACACATCCACCTTTAGGTACCATCAAAATAATCCATCAAAATGAGGAGATCAAAGCTTCTCCTTTTAAAAAGAAAGTGGACGATTCACTGGCCCCCAATGATATTAAAAACATCTTTGAACAAAATAATTTCACAAATCAGTGTCTCTCCACCATAGGTTCCCAGTTGACTAGGATAGAGCAAGAAGTCACCAAACCTGTAGCCAACTAGGTAGGGATCTCTAGTCATCCAAGCCAATCAAGACCTATACCTATAGAGTCTCTCAGAAAACCTCCTTTTAAACCCCATGAGATCCCAATCTCTAGGAAAAAAGAGTTTAATCGGGAGCTCGAAAGAAAAGTAAAAAACATCAATCTCCAGGAAGAATCCACCTCCATGAGTCTGCCCAAAATGGTCATACCAGACACTCCCCTGTCAGGAATAGAGCCAAGAACCCCATTAAAAGCAGCAAAACTAAAGGCACAAGAGTCTCAGGACTCAAATGTCAACGCCATCGATAAAACTGGAGAGTTGAACAAATTAGTGTGGCAGGAACCCCAAAAACCCTACTACACTACCATATCTGCACCAGACCTAGTGCTAGAAGAAAAACCTAGCATTGTCCAAAATAGGTATAGTGCAAATGCTATCTATGAGTGGAACATAGATGGCCAATCAGAATATAACATACTGAGCGTCTTGCAGCATATGACGATGGTGTCAAATGCTTACAAGACCCAGACGCGATTGTCTGACCCAGCTATAACACACATGCTCATAGTAGGATTCACTGGTCAACTGAAAGGATGGTGGGATAACTACCTATCGCACTTTCAACAAAATGAAATCCTGACCAGCGTCAAGACTGATGAAACTGGTGAGATCATATGGGATGGAAACAATAAGGATATCCCTGATGCAGTAGCAACCCTAGTCTTTGCCATCTCCCAACACTTCGTAGGAGATCCCTCTCACCTCAAAGACAAAAACCTAGAGTTGCTGTCAAACCTAAAATGCAAAAGACTGTCTGACTTCAGACAGTACAAAGACACCTTCCTCACTAGGGTCATGTCTAGAGAGGATTGTAACCAGCTGTTTTGGAAAGAAAAATTCTTAGTAGGTCTGCCAACCTTGTTAGGAGAACAAGTCCGAAATGAAATCAAATCCATAAATCATGGCCAGATACCTTACAAAGATCTGAGTTATGGAGAACTCATCAGCTTCATCCATAAAGAAGGTATCCGGATGTGTACTCAGCACAAACTTCAAAAACAATTGAAAAAGGAAAAGGCCCAGACCAGGAAAGAGCTTGGCAATTTTTGCTAACAATTTGATCCCTCTTTTCAGGTCGACAAAAAGGTCGAAAAAATCAAAACCTGCAGTGGGGACTGCAGCAGAAAACATAAGCCCAAACATTTTCGCCATAAGCCTAAAATTCCCTCAAAAGCACAATCCACTGAAAAGAGTGAGAAAAAAATCAACTCCTCTTATAAATGCTTCAAATGTGGGAAAACTGGGCACACCCAGAGGTATTGCTACCTCAACAAAAAGATTCATCAACTAGAAATTGATGAAAAAACCAAAAACCAGGTCTGCAATCTGTTGATAGAGTCCTCTGACTCTGATACAGAATCCTTATCTGCGAGTGAGGAGGGCTTGCAAATGGATGAACTTGACAGGTCATCCGATGAAAAATCGATAAATGTCTTAACAAAAGATCAGGAATTCTTGCTAGAAATAGCGGACCAAATCCAAAACCCTTTGTTAAGAAAACAATATCTTGAGAAGTTGAAAGAGGGCACTCTCGAAAACGAGACCAAAACCCCTAATTACAACATCTTTGAAATCCTGAAAAGGCATGACAAAAGACGAGCTCATAAAACCTCGTTTGATGCCCAAAAGGAATTTGAAATCTCAAGGAATGAGGTTGACTGCATCAAATTTGAACAGCAGCAGCATTCCTCGATAATTGGTCGACTAGAAGAGCTACTCACTGAGGCTACAAAACCCTCAGCTAGCTCTGGTCAAAACCTCATGAACCAGGATAAAAACCCAAAGGAAACTCTAGCCCTGGACCCAAAAGAAAATGACCAGCATGAAACACTAACCATGATAGGAGAACCCTCTCCTAACAGATGGTTGATCAAAATCACGCTTGTCATAAACCATAATCTGTTTGTTGATGCAACTGCTCTGTTTGATACAGGTGCGGACGAAAACTGCATTAATGAACAATTCATCCCTACCAGATTCTATGAAAAAACAACTGAATCACTTTCTTCGGTTAGTGGTACCAAACTTGACATCAAATACAAGTTGAGCAAGGTAGAAGTTGAACAGAATAGAGTCCGGTACAAAACATCATTCTTGCTAGTACGAAACCTTAGCCATAAGGTCATACTAGGCACCCTATTCATCCAACTTTTAAAACCGTTCCTTGTCACCTCATCTGGCATAGAAACGCACAAGCTTGGAAACAAAATAAAATTCCATTTCATCCCTGATAAATGTATTTACAAAATAGACTAATACATTTTGCTCAGGAAATGGCCATGGAATCTGCTCAAGAGTGGTTACACAAATGGCTGTTAGAACTGTGGCAAGACGACAGCCTTGAGAAAATACAAAATGACATACAGGACGGGGAAACGGAATCCATGGACTGTATCTTCACTGCATACATTCACAATATCTGTGCCCTCATCGATCATCCTGTATCCCATGTGCTATGTGCTTTCTTTGACAGGCATTGCAAGGACATCCCTCCATGCGATTCAAAATCCTGTTTTCAGCACATTAACTCCACTTTAAAAACCCGGGAGGACTATGAGTTGGTCATAGGCCACCTGGCATTACAGGCTCCTGTAAGGATAAATTTAAACATAAATCTGCAATAACATTCTCATGTCTTGCAGGAAAATGGATTTCCCCTAGTTCGACCAGGACTCTGGCAACTCCTCTTTGGAGAAACAAAAAAGAGGGAATCTACCTCCAAAAAAGCGATTCCGGATAAAATCCAGCCCCACGGCTTGGAAGCCTGATCCCAGGCAACAACTCATCTTGGATAATTTATGGTCATCCATAAAGGATCCTCAAAAGGGTGAGGAAACCATGAATGCATTGGTCCTTCCTCTGGAGGAACTATGTAATAGCAGAACTTCCTTGCAGCAGGAATTCTACCTCAAAATCGATTTATTGCAACAAGAGCTATCCCTCCAAAAAGCTAAGACTCAAGCCTTCCTTCAAAACAGGTTAGTTGAGTTCGATAAATTCACAAAGCACTTTGCAGAAATGCAGAGAGAAAACAATGCTCTGAAAGAAAAAATCAAAAAGAGTGAAAAAAGGAGAGATATTCTGAAAAAAGAAAACGAGTGCTTCAAAAAAGAAATCAAAAGCCTCGTTTCAGAAAGAATAGAAGTGTTAGAGTTTTCTGAGTCTTGCCTCAGGGAAAAAGACGCTCTCGAAAAAGAAAACATAAAATTCAGGCAGGATTTGGAGTCATCATCAACTCCATCGATAATTCGGTCTCAGGATCTCTCAAAACCTGTGACTGAAAAAATATTTTTCAAAAAACCATTGAGGTTACTCTCAGTGGCATTTTCCCACAAGCAGGAGAAATCCTGTTCTTGTCAAAACTTCCTGAGGACCTTGTCTCGAAAATTTCTGAGATAAGCCTTGTCAGCACCCCATTTTGGCGCATCGGCTCCCAGAACGAGCAGCAACAGCAACTCCGGTCATAGGCCTCGCATGCACACTAGAACAAGGTCCGGAATACCCAAAAAGGAGCCATGGCAAGCAAGGACAGACAGTCACTGAAAGGAGATACATCGAATCAAAGAAAGTTTAAGTTCAACAGACACGTGATTCATATCTCCCACCAATTGCAAGAGGGATTCAAGCACTCATACAGAAGGCAAACCGGGGCTCACTCTCAACGGAACATAGGAGATGTGAAGACCAGGCACATCAGAAAACACAGGCACGGATCAGAATCCTATCCCGAGCGCATTCAGGGAATCGACCATAAAACTCAGGCAAAAGTCGAGAACAGTCCAAATGCACGGGCTTAACAGACAGAGCAAGGTTTATTTTGACAAAACAGAGGATGCAGACATCTTCAGCACGTCAAATATCCCCATAATTCCCACTGAAGTGCAAACTACCCATTCAGGGGCAAAATGGTCATTTACCTCCTAGGGGCAAAATGGTCATTTCCTCTATTTAGCAAGGGAAAAATGGTCATTTGGCATTAGAAAAAGGTCCCTGGGCCCACCGTTCTGCGAAAACGGCAAAATATGCCAAAACGACTTGCACAGAGCGTAGATGCGGGATCTGCAGACAGAAATGGCCAATTCAATTCTGTTTGACCGGAATGAGCAAAAGTCAACCCTCGACCCTTGGGTAGGGGCAGAATAGTCACTCGGCCGGAATAAAATGCAGAACAGGCAAAAGGAGCATAATAGTGTGCAAACCATTGAATAAGCGTCGGAAACAGTCAATTTTAGTTCCAGGCCTTCGACTCGAGCAAAATTGACCCGAACTTCACGAGACATATAAAATGTCTCAAAGTACTTAAACACGACAAATTCGGATCAATTCGATTCATTTTATGTGCACATTGATCATTCAGCGAACATTCAGTGAGCATTCGGTGCAAAAATGTATAATGCACGTAAAACCGCACCACGAATGTCCCGAATTTATTCCTCGAGTCACGTGATCACTCAAGACAAGTCAAATATTCCCATGAGACAATCCAAGCACTTCCAAGAGGACAAAGAGGTCAATAGTGGGCTCATTTGATTCGGTTTTTTTCGAAGATCGCCGATTTTGCCGTAACTCGAGCTACAGAACTCGGAATCGCTTCAAACTGGAGCCAGAACTTCACCAATTTTCTTCCAAACCTTGTGGGACCCTCCCTTACCTCATGGCTGACCTCAAGACGTGTGGATCCCACCAAGAGAAGTCGGCAGCCCACCATTCCCTCTCATGGCCGAAATGAGCAACTTGCATGCTCTTCCATGCCAATTCAAATTCAACTCATGCCAACCCATTGCCAACCAATTTGGATCAGATCTAACACCTCATTGGACCCCTCTTGCACCGGCCATGGCAATTTACAAGGCTAATTGCACTTAAATCCACTCAATTTTGCAAAATGGCCCTTAATCCTCCTCTATAAATACCCATGGGTATTCTTCATTCAAGACAACCTTTGCCATCAGCCATTCTCTCCCAAAACACAGCCAAAATACTCCCAAAAGAGCCTCTCAAGAATCCCTGTTCGTTCAGCAAAAAGAAGCCACCGGAATCCAAAGAAAATTGCCGGAAAACAAACCGTTTTCCGGCGACCATCCACCCAACCTAGCCCAAACCTTGAATTGAACACATATCCCACATGCTTTCGACCTCCCGAGTCCATTGGTGGTGTTAGATTTGTCGTTTGAGGCTCCTAGCTACCCGAACTAGACCAGAACAGAAACAGGCGCAGAGACCGGTTCAGTGGGCAGTCCGGGTTTTGTCCCGTGCCTATTTTTAAACCGAACCTTTCTTGAAAATCTAACTCAAGCAAACCCTTATAAACTTCCGAAGGATCATTCCAGAGGAAGGAGACCTCAAACAAAGCTTTAAAACTCATTCAAAACAAGAAAACCAAAACCGGATTGAAAAAAGACAGTTTTTGGTACTTACCGGTTTTCTTGCTTTTCGGGTTAGCGCAGGTCCCCGCACGTCCCGAGTCACCCATAGACGTCACAAGCACCCTCTTGGGAGGTGCCACAAGTCGGGCCAGTTCAAAAAGCCGACCGGAGCCACCAGTTCAAGCCGGCCAAAGTTGGGTGGTTCTCTCGGGTGAACAGTATCCGACCGGTTCAACACCACTTCTTGCCGGTTTTCAGCAACTATTCCAACTTATTTTCGACCCTTGAGGCCAGGTATGCTCCTCCCCGAGTTAGATAAGGCTAGGACTCTTAGTCTTTAGGCATGTGGGGCATGAGGCGGGATTCATTTATTTGCTTACAAGTTTCGTTTATGCATTTTTATTCCGTTATTCCGAACATGTAACGATGTATGCTCATGGATGAATGCGTGTAACTCATCATGTTTTACTTATCGCACTGTTGATGCATGAGCCGGTGCCGTTTTATCAATTCCGCCCGAATGGTTGTATAAAAATACACGAGATCATGGCGGCACCGACTACGCTAAAATGAACCGTAAAAACGTGAGAAAAGACCATAAACTTGAGTAAAGAGAACATTCCTAACTCAAGGGAACCGAGAGATCCCGCGGGCATACCTCTTAAGGGGCTGGGACAGTATTGATTTCCTTAGGTTATCAAACGGTCTCTTTTCTTCGATTACTGGCCGGTTCTCACCGAACCATAACAAGTGGAAACTAAAAGACTTTCACAAAGCCAAGAGCAAACACGCAGCAAAAGCACATATGTCGGTAATGGACTAATCATGCACGCGATAGAGAACCAAACAGAAGCAATCTAAAACAGACTTATACATACTTCCAAATTGTCTGTCAAACAAATTTCAGATAACAACCGGCATAATCACGTAAACTCGGCGTAAATACACCGTTTGCTTGCATCCATGCACCCACATGCACTTATCAGTTAGCATGCTTTATTTTCTGCATTACTTACTGCATATACATGCCTGTACTTGTCTGTTATTTGCTGAACTCATCGCGGTTCAAGCCTAAACTCATAAGAAACGATTGCATGGGGTCCAACGCCCCAAAAATCATCGATCACGGGTCCAACGCCCATGCACACTGAGAGCGCGCAACCCGAGTGCGGCATCGTGTCTTGCATCGACTCAACATCCCAATCTTAGTGATGTCTAAGTGGAAAAACAACTCGGATAGGATGAGTGAGTCGTGGTCAGGACATGACCCGGGAGCTCGACCCGTCTCACGGCTGTCTTGAGAGTCAAGCGACTCTTCTGTTATTCGTCGGTCCGGTCGGACCTGACCCCTGGCTCCATGAGCTCGCATTGCATTAATTTCGGTTTCGGTCCTTCAAAACTCACGGCATGCACGAGTGGAATATTTGGCTTGATGCAAATCGACCGGGTCCAAAACACAGTACAGCGTATGTATCTTCAGTTATGCAAGCATTTCTGTATTTTCATTCAGTCAATGTAAGGACCCCGGTCGATGAGCAAAAAAGGCCTGAGAGTGCTCACGAATTTACGGTGTCAAGACGGGCAAGGATTGTGCAACTTAACTCACGCGGTAAATAAACAAAAACAGCAAGCCATAGACAAACAGAGTACCGAAAGAGCGTACGGGATATAGGCCCATACGTAACCGAACTCCCGAATTTGGAACTCAGGTTCCGCCAGACCATATGCCTTAGCACACTAGGTGTATCCATACCCCTAGACCTGGGTACTTACTGGCCCTCGACTCCGAGTCGTAAAATGGTAAGTGGCGACTCCTTCTCACGCATGTCCGTCACGCGTCCCCCACGGGAAGGTGGACACTCCCAAGCCGCGCGAACAGCCTGCGCGCATGCGTGCCTCAACGAGATGAACATTCGGGTGCGCACAGCTTGGCGACTCCACTGGGGACATTCAGAGAGTTCAGGCTCGATTCCGTTTGTCTGCTTGCTTGTTTATTTATTTACTGCTTTATGCAAATTACTGCTTATCTACCTTCTGCACATTTATGCCATTTGCATTGCATATCATTTAGTCTTAAGTACTTATGGGTCGCATCCCACGACCGATGATAGGAAGCCGAGGTTAGATAGGGGTTCCGAGTAAGGGTACGTCGCACGGTTGGACCGTCGATTAGGCCCCCAAAGATCCCCGCCTGATTTCAAGGAATTGATACCCTTGAGTTGGGAGGCCCCATCCACAGGTAGCACGGTCCTTGTAGGACTTAACCATGCATCTTGCAGGAGCCTCCATATAATCCTCCAACAGGTTCAAACATTAGTCCGTCGGGTCGGCCTACGCGCCACTTCAAGTCTTTCATTTTCAGAACTTGTACCTTGTACCAAAATATTAAGCCGTGGGCATTTATCTTTCTGCACACATGCATCATGCAATTTCCAAAATTAGGATGTCGTTCACATTGATAAGTCCTAAGCTGATCTTCCTTTCATCTTGGTAAGAGATGTTGCATTCAGTTGCCTGTCCGTGCCTCGAAAGAATCATGCCACCTCTTAAGGAAATCACTCAGATATGGACAACCTTGCGCCAAATCGATCGAGATTACATCACCGCTTTCACCGGGGACGTACCTCTATTGGCCACCTGGAACATTGATTGGAATTTCCTTGAAGCAGCCATCACCTTTTGGAACCCCGATCATGCAGTTTTCAACATCCAGGGCAATGAGCTTACACCCACAATCGAGGAGTATCGCACCCTCATTGGTCGCACCATGTCTGCCAACGACATCATAAAAGCTCAATTTCTGCACTACTCGGCCTACTTTGGTTTCGCGCCTACTTGGGGTCCGCACCTCCCACTTGCATGCAGAACTCGCATATTCAGGGGGTACAGAGATAGCAATCGAGAAACTTGTTCTCTTCATAAAAACTCGGGCATGCAAAGTTCAAGGGAATTTTCCTCGAAAAGATTTATGCCACGCTTACCTACTATTAGTTTTTGGGACCATTCTGATCCCTCGCTTGCGTGCTCTAATCGACGCAGCATTGGCTAGCGTTGTCCTCCAGGTAGTCAGAGGACACGGGTATGAGGTGGCCCCCGTGACCGAGACTATTCGGTCCCTCGACCGTGTATTGAGAACACGCGATCGAAGGATAAGAGGATCCCCTATCCTTTTGCAAATTTGGCTTCAGAGTCATGTATACCCCTTTGGTCTTGTACGCCCGGTTATGTATTTTGCAAACCAAGAATCAATCATTTCTCGATTGCTACCTTTCGTGTGAGTGGAAGAACGCAAGATTAATGAGTGGATGGAGGTTTTTCGCGAGATGTCTCCTAGGAGCTTTAAGTGGCTTGCCGCATGGATGCCACCCGGACCCATGGCTCTCAAATGTGCAGATTTTTACGGAATCCCACTCATTAGTCATGCGGGGTCTACCACCTACTTCCCGTCGCCAGTAATGAGGCAGCTCGTTGGCTTACAGATGATCCCCGAGGATACGGCACGAACCAGGTTCGAATACACTTGGCGGGAGGACCAGAAGTCCGTAGATCGCCAAAGTGAAATCGAACAGGCGTTAGCAGCAAGCCGCACTATAATCACTGAGCATCCATATTTTCATGAATTCCCCACTCAGGATGAGCAGCACTTCCAGGCTACGGAGGAATACATCTTGCACTTCCACCGATGGGGTCCTCCCGTGCAAGATGATGCATCACGACTAGCGGATCAGACGTCACCTGAAGCACCTTCCATGGCTATTCAGATTGAGCTTGCTAGTCTCAAGGCTGAAAGAGATTCCCTCCGCCAACTAGTTGCAGAGAGGGATGAACAACTCACTGATCAGCGCCAACTTCAGAAGGAGCTCGCTCAGGCCCGTGCAGAATTGCAGAGACGTGATCAGGAATTGGCACGGGTGAACATTACCTTGGAAAAATCTAGAAAAAGGGCTCGAGGACAAGCATACCCACCTTAGGATAGTTATCGAACCCTAAGCCTAGGATTGTCGCTTTCCACGGCAATGCTTATTCGTTCCCTAATGCGATGGAAGATGAACTTAGGATTGGTTTTCCTAAAATTTGCATCGTATTTTAAAGCTTCCTTAATCAGTGCGAATGACAGCATTAGCTTTCGAAAATTCATGCATAGCATGCTTTCCATTTATTGTTTTACAGCTATCATGCATTCCTTCTCATAGGCAAGTTGTGCCCGCATTCCCAGTCAGACCCACTGTGGTCTTTACGTCAAGATGTGCCATGACTAGAGGCAGAGTCCATCCCTGTCACCCGCCCCGCACCACAAGGCGCGTCATCGCATAGCCGAGCACATGTCTCCTGGCGCAATTAAGCATTTCCACCAGCGCAACTGAGTACGCCCTTTCGCGTCGTGTGAGCATGTCTCTACGCTCCTGACACCCCGGTGCATATCCCTTCCCATTCTCGCATGACGCCTACCAGGCGAGTTCGATTCCCACCTCTTTGCGTCAAAACTGTGAACAATTTTTGTTCCTTCATTGTTTTTCCATTCCCCATTGCAGGAAACCCCCAACAAGAAGGCAGCCTGAATACTGAAGGACCACAATTGAAATAACAAACGTCTCTCATCCAGCTCCTTGGGATTTCAACACTGAGCTCCCACCCTCTCTCCACAAAGATCGCAAGCAAATCAGAGTCACCGCTTTGCAGCGCCCCGCGCTGTTCCTCAGCATTGACCTTTGCTTTCGCATTTCTTGCACTTTCCTATCATGCATGCATTCATCGCATTTACTACATTGGGCTCCGGCCCTGCATTTACTGCATCGGGCTCCAGCCCTGCATCGGGCTCCGGCCCTGCATTTACTGCATTGGGCTCCGGCCCTGCATTTACTGCACCGGGCTCAGGCCTTTCATTTACTGCATTGGGCTCCGGCCCTGTATTGACTGCATCGAGCTCCGGTCCTGGATTTACTACATCGGGTTCCGGCTCAACATCGGGCTCCGATCCTGTATTTACTGCATTGGGCTCAGGTCCTGCATCAGGCTCCGGTCCTGCATTTACTGCATTGGGCTCAAGCCCTGCATCGGGCTCCGGCCCTGCATTTATTGCATTTACTGCATCGGGCTCCGGCCCTGCATGTACCGCATTGGGCTCAGGCCAAGCATCGGGTTCCGACTCTGCATTTACTGTTTTCGGGCCTTGGCCCAGCATTTATTGCTTCCAGGTTTTGACACCATGCACTTACTGCTTTTAGGCTCATTTGAAGTCCAAAATCAACTTGGATTTCAAATCATCCAAGCGATATTCTGAAGAGCAAGTCTAATCTTTTCACTGCAAAGACCGAAAGTGACAACTCCACGAACAGAGCATGACCCACCCGCCTGCAACAGTGGGCACCAGCACTGTCGCGCTCCCGACCAAAGAATGGGTCCTACCCGCCCGCCCTCTGCCGTCGCCACCGACTAAACACTAGGGCAACACGCGCAGTCTTCTTTAAAACTCTCTTTTGCTTTAATCCACTCCCACAAACGACATGAACAAATTCTTCAAATGGAGCATTAGGACAGTCTCGAAGACGCCCTATTAGTTCTGTCGGACATGTTCGACTCGCTTATCCCCGTGGGACCCGGCTCCTCGAGCCTTCCCTAGGAAGACTGCACATGCCTACTCGCAACTAGGGAAAACATACTTATGTGAGCCCCAGTCATAGTCTAACGACTCCAGAGTGGTGATGATCAGATTCTCGGAAACAAATATCGTCTGCACGCGGCACCCCATGGGTCGCGGGCAGGACAAAAAGGGATTTTCCCATGGGACCACCCCATATTTCTTACCACATATTCCCCCGCATAATCGCCTAATGCATTGTCTTCTTTGTCATTCTTCACAAGGGCACATTGACCACAAGCGAAAGGCGATGCGGGAGTTCACGCTTCCCCGAGAACTCGTCTCAGACCTTTTCTTTATACTTTGACGAAGGAGATGTCTGACGATGAGGTACCCCCTACGAAGCCGAAGACGAGGACAATTGAGTGAATCACTCAGCATCGATGCAACCGTCTTCCTTGAACATCCAGCAACTTCAACAGCGTGTGCCCTCGGAAAAGCACACATTGTAAGAGGAACAAGATATGACTGGGGGCAACAATCGCACAAGGTGCCTGCCCCGGGCCACTTCAACAAATGAAGACCGGGGCATTCCCGTTCAACATTCGCACCGAGGTAACCTCGGTTCACTATTCCACATGGGGCAATTCCACGTTTTCTTTCTAGACAACAAGGGGAATTCACATGTAAAGCTTGCAAAGGCAAATGACACGAAGTACAGCTTTCAAATGCATGAGAGTCAAAACTTCCAAGAAAGCTGGTCCTCATAAAATAGGGCTAGCAACACGCAATGAGTCTCCACGAGGTGAAGCACATCAAAGCGACCTCGGCGATTCAAAGTTGAGGAGTTCCAAACAAAGACATGGGGCACAAAACAAACTCCAGCTGCAAGAAAAAAACAAAGCGAAAAGAAGCGGGAAAAACCCACTAACGAAGAGAGAGAGAAAAGAAGCGGGAAAAACCCGCCAATGAACAAAACAAGGCACCGCCAAGATTCAAACTCCAGCGCCGCCAATTCTGAGAAATCAATGAACCCCGACGAATGGGGAGCAGCAGACACAACTCCTCGATGGAGACTGAAAAGAATGCATTCGGAGGTTGAATCCTTCGAACCCTTCGCCCTTGCAAACTCGAGAGATAAAAGAATCGAGCCCGCTAGGTCGAAAACCCCTTTTGGGGCGGCCTAGGCAAAAGTTAGGGAAAAAGAGAGGCACGACTGGAAACCCTTTGGGGCGGTTGTGGCAAAAGGAGAGCTCTTCCCCTTTAGTTTGAGAGGTGCGGCCCCGAGGTGGGTGACCGTAGCAAAAGGAGAGCAAAACGAGAGATAGATCAAATTCCCCCTAGTCTCTCACACATCATGTGGACAAGGCATCCCCAAGGGAAGTAGCCAGGTTATCTATTTCAACACGATCCCCGATCGGCTCTCCAATACCATTCAACTGTCCAAGAGGGAACTTTCCTCAAGCATAGTGGGCAACTGAACACGCTGTCCAAGCAATTCGGTACAATCTATACAACAAAGCGACAAAGGAAAATGGGGGTACATCTCGCTGTAGGCGTGAACCCGTGTATCCTTTTAGCCTGGGGCAATGTGCTTCCCAAGTTTTCTCTTTTCTCTTTGTCTTTGCATACCTCCAAATGGGTCATAGCCACCCTTTAACAGGCTACCACAGAGCCAAAATCCCAGACATTCATCTCCGGAGGTCTAGTCATAACACTTTGAAAATGGTCGGATTGATTCTGACCAAATCTGAACCGAAACCCCCAAACGGGTTGCAAATGCAATCGCCCTACGACATCCGAATGATAAGGGTCCAAAGTCGACGGGCGTGTCGAACAAACGATAGAACTGCTGGGGCATCGTCGGGGAGGTCTCGATATGCCTAGGCATGGCTAACGGGAACCCTGAAGGCCTCGTATCTAGGCCTCTGAAAGAAGGACCCACTCGCATTGTCGAAGTAAAATTCTTCACGGGTTGCTCAGGCGACCTGAAACTGAAGATTTGTGTTGCAACAACCTTTTATGCCCACCTGAGTCTATCTTGCATTTGTATTTCTCACATGATTTACGATTGATGCCAGGATTACAGGTACCGCACGGCAAGAACTACGGCAGACTCTGATCCCCTATCCAATGGGGTACGTAGGCGATCCTCCATGGAGCACGGGTCTCGCATTACAAGCAATTGCCCCAGGTTGAGTAATGAGCTATCGCACCATGTGAAGCAATGAGCAATTGCCTCAACAAACTAGCAAGCAACAGCCTCAGTGGCGAGACCGGGGGCATCCCAAGCAAGCAATCGCCTCAGCGGCGTGACCAGCTTCCAGCAAGAGCAGCAAGCAACCAATCCTGTGGCAAAGTCAGCTCCCCCAGCAGATCACCACGCAAACGTCCCTGCGGCGAGCCCAACTCCTAGTAGAGCAACAAGCAACCGCCCCAGCGGCGAGATCGAATTCCTAAGAACCAGTAAGCGACGCCCAAGCAACGAAAGAGGCTTCAAGCAGATTTACGAGCAACCGCTCCAGTAGCAAAATAAGCCTTTAATCAATGAGCGAGCAACCCCAGTGCAAAGCCAGTTTTAGGCAAATCAACAAGCAGTTACCGCAACAGCAAGCACCCATAGTTCTCACTCTCCCTCCAACAAGGCGAGTCGCAGTGCAAGGGTTGACCTAGTCCACAACAACATTGCCCTACGGCCACATTCAGAAGCATACGGAGCACCCGAGGTTGGCAGGGGGCGTCCTCACCAAGCCTATGGCTGGCCCCAGCAAAATAAGCAACGGATAGCAATCTCAACCCGAGCAGAAAGCCCACAAGGCAGCACTCGAACCAAATCATTTGGCAAGGACCCCTTTTTCAATGCAGCCTAGCCGCATGACAAACAGCAAATGCCCAGCAGCACTGTTCACAAATCGCCAGCTCAATAGAAAGCAACTGCAGCAAACCTTCTCGCGTTCTACGCAATCCCTTTTGCATTAGCATTTTGCCTCATGCACTGCTTTTCAATTATGCACAGCTTTTCAATTATGCACTGTTTTTCAATTATGCAACTGCTCTTCAATTATGCAACCTCTTTTCAATTATGCATTGCCGTACAAGACTTGCGTCAAGCAAATCAAAATTGCACATTTCTAGCACTCGACATACCTAGCACTGACCTTTGCCCTGGTATTGTCTGCAGGCAAGTGTCTTCGCATGCCCGGATTGGCGCGCACGCACGATCTTCTCCCATGCAAGTCCCTAGGCCAAAATCGCTGAACTGCTTGCAACAAACGCACTGCAATCTTGCAACAAGCCGCAAAATATCCAATCTCAGCATCATCCGCAGCAAGCACAAGCAAATTGCAATTGTTCCCTCCGCGCCCCATGCGACACTTCAATTATGCAACTGCTTTTCAATTATGCACTTTTCAATTAGCGTGCACCTCCTCCGGGATGCAGTGCACATTTTCGTTTCTGCAACGCACTTTTCAATTAGCGTGCACCTCCTCCGGGATGCAGTGCACATTTTTGTTTCTGCAACGCACTTTTCAATTAGCGTGCACCTTCTCCGGGATGCAGTGCACATTTTCATTTCAGCAACGCACTTTTCAATTAGCGTGCACCTTCTCCGGGATGCAGTGCACATTTTCATTTCAGCAACGCACTTTTCAATTAGCGTGCACCTCCTCCGGGATGCAGTGCACATTTTCATTTTCGCAATGCACATTTCAATTAGCGTGTACCTCCTCCGGGATGCAGTGCACATTTTCATTTCAGCAACGCGCTTTTCAATTAGCGTGCACCTCTTCCGGGATGCAGTGCACATTTCATTTCAGCAACGCACTTTTCAATTAGCGTGCACCTCTTCCGGGATGCAGTGTACATTTCATTTAAGCAACGCACTTTTCAATTAGCATACACCTCCTCCGGGATGCAGTGCACATTTTCATTTCTAGTGAGTACTCACGTGCTACGACTCGAGTCCGGGCCCGATTTGAGGCGGCTCGAGTCGGGACGCGCGAGTCCTCCCTAGACTTCTTCGTGTCACACGATCTTTAATTTGTACACGAACACCCCACGTTTTATTATCCAAGGGCATAATCGTCATTCCGAGATTCACCGATATCCTAGGCGTTAGGGGGTTGGAAACACTTCGATCTATGGGCGAGAAAGGGCAACCCGTCCGGGGGCGAGTTTCATTCGCACGGCCCATTCCATTCACTTTCGGTGTTTCTATCTTCCTATCGTAGATTCGGTGGCGAACATTTTATTTCAGTTACAAAATACGAAGAACCGGATTAATCATGCACTCGATTTAAACGAACATTAGATAATGGGTAGGTGGAATATTAGATTTCAATCTAGAGTCAAAATACGAGTTTGGCTAATACGGTGAAACCGCACTGTCATTTCACTGAATAAGAATCTTGAAACAAATTCACACACGTAATTGGCTTAGAACCCTATTCTAGTCCACCATCTATGTTTGCCTAGGTTAGACGCATTGTTTGTTAATCAATCCTGGTTAATAACTGATTAAATCACGTACACTCAATCTAATACACCATTTGTCTGTATTCACCTCTATTTGTCAATTGTTGTCTGTTTCTCGTCGTTTTTTTTATCATTTTTCTTCTGTTTTCCATTTGTCTTTGCTAATTTGCTGCGGTTAGGGCCCGAACCCATAGGTTACGTGTTGCACGGGGTCCAACGCCCCAAACCACCGAACACGAGGTCCAACACCTCCTAACTCACTGAGCGCGTGCAACCCGAGTGCGGAATGGGATCTAGCCTCGATTCACCATCATCCTCCAAACATGGCTTATGTGGAAGGCAATTTGGATTGGATGTGTGAAACAAGTTTAGATATCACCCGGGAGCTCGATCGGTCCAACGGTTACAGTGGGAATCAACCGGTTCTCCTGTAAACCGTTGGATCAATCGGACCCGACCCCCGGCTCCTTGTGCCCGCGTTGCCTTAATTTACTTATCGGTTATTCAAAACACACGGTGAGTCGGAGCGGAATATTAGCCCCACATAAACCGATCGGGATCCATTTACTTATTCAGTTATACTTTGTAATTATTTGAGAGGACATTGTGAGAATTTCATTTGTATATTCACTCATTCACTTGTAAGCATCCCCGATCGGTGAGCGAGAGGTCCGAGTGTCGAATCGATTAAGTTGGTCTATCGTCACCAAGAGATGAGTAAGCTTGAATAATCGTGGTCTCGGTTCGCGCAAGGAATTGACCATCACGGTTTGATGAACTGTAACGATAAGATAGTGAACCGATCCCTCAACGTACAAGCCTACTCGCCTTTCGGGTTCTTGGCCCAATTCAATCAATTCATCGACTTTACGGTGTTAAAACGGGCGAGTCAAGTGCAACTCTAAATCATGCGGCAAATAAATAAAATGGCAAGCCTAGCAAGTTAGAGTACCGAAAGGGCGTGCGGGATATAGGCCCGCACGTAATAGAACCCCCGAATTCGGAATTTTCGGTTTCGTATGACCATTGCCTTAGTATTTAGGTGTACCTTGTACCCCGAGGCTCGGGTAACTTGCCGGCCCTCGACCTCCGGGTCGTAAAATGGCAAAGTGGCGACTCCTTTTCACGTGTGTCAGTCACGCGTCCCCGGGAAGGTGGATACTCCCAAGCCGCGTTGCATAGGCTTCGCGCATGCGTGCCCCGACGAGATAAAATTCGGGTGCGCACAGCTCCCATGAGGACAGGTGAGTCGAACAGGTCCAACAGAACTAATAGGGCGTCTTCGAGATTGTCCTAATGCTCCATTGAAGGATTTGTTCATGTCGAGAGCCCATTTGTGGGAATGCATTTAAATTAAAGCAAAAGAGAGTTTAAAGAAGACTGCGTGTGTTGCCCCAGTGTTTAGTCGGCGACCACAACGGAGATGGATGAGATCCATTCTTTGATCGGAGGCATGACCGTGCTGGTATCTCCTGCGACCGTGCTGTCACTTCCGGTCTTTGCAGTGGAAGGATTAGACTTGCTCCTTGGAGTATCGCTTGGATGAATTTGAATCCAAGTCGATTTTGGATTTCAGATGAGCCTGAAAGCAGTAAATGGTGGGCCGGAGCCCAAAAGCAGTAAATGCTGGGTCGAGGCCCGATGCTGGACCGAAGCCCAAAAGTGGGGCTGAAGCCCGATGCGGGGCCGAAACCCAAAAGTAAATGCAGGGCCGGAGCCCGATGCAGGGCCGAAGCCCGATGCAGTAAATGCATGCTCGATAAGAAAGTGCAAGAGATGTAAAAGCAAAGGTCAATGTTGGGGAATAGCGTAGGGCGCTGCAAAGCGGTGACTCTGATTTGCTTGCGATCTTGCTCTGTGGAGCAAGAATAGGGACTTAGTGTTGAAATCCCAAGGAGCTGGATGAGAGACGTTTGTTGTCTCAATTGTGGTCGCTCAGTATTCAGGCTGTCTTCTTGTTGAGAATTTCCTACAATGAGAAAAGAAAACAATGAAGGAGCATGAACTGTTTAGGATTTCAATGCAAGAGTGTAGGGAAGCGAACTAGCCTAGTAGGCGTCGTGCGAGCACACCAAGAGACATGCATTGATATGTTGAGCATGCGTGTATGAGTTGGTGTGAACATGCCTTGACATGTGTGAGGCGCGCTTAGTCACTAGTAGATGCGCAGGGTCTTGCGGAGAGATGTGCATCTGATCACGCGGTGATGCTCTCTGTTAACAAGAAGTTAGTGTCGGTTAGTCTCACCTAGGAAGGTGGGTCAGCCCTCGGTCCATAACTCGCCTTGCCATGGAGGAAGGGTGAAGGCCGCAGGTGGTCCACCCGCAAAGGTTGGCACGACTAGCCGGTCATGCGGGGTGGGTGGCCGGTGTTGAGGAGTAAAATGGGATAAATCCCACATCGAAAAAGAAAAGGAAAATCCATGGGTTAATATATGGCTTGGGTACCACCACTTATTAGCTTGAACTTTCAAGTGGATATGGGCCTGAGCCCGTATAAGCCCAATGGAAATTTAATATGGTATCAGAGCGGGTTATGCTTCCGCATGCCTACGTGCGTATGCGCATGGACTCACACCACGCCAGGCCCAGTATGTCCGAGTGCAGCCAAGAGTGCGCCTCGTGTTAGTGTCCCCCCCTCGCCCGAGCACGGAAGATGAGCCCGGCTCGAGGTCAATTGTTGAGGGCGGGTAATTTAAGGGCACGTGACAACGTGTAGGCAGAAATAGACCACACATTGCACGTGAGGGCGGGTGTTGAGGAGTAAAATGGGATAAATCCCACATCGAAAAAGAAAAGGAAAATCCATGGGTTAATATATGGCTTGGGTACCACCACTTATTAGCTTGAGTTTTCAAGTGGATATGGGCCTGAGCCCGTATAAGCCCAATGGAAATTTAATAGCCGGGATGGACGGCCTCTGGACATAGCATGTCTCGCCATGGAGAGGTGAAGACCGCGGGTAGTCTACCCGCGAAGGTTGACACCACTCGCCTGTCGTGCGGGGTGGGTAGCCGGGATGGATGGCCTCTGGTCATAGCACGTCACGCCATGGAGAGGTGAAGACCGCGGGTGATCTCCCCGCGAAGGTTAGCACAACTCGCCTATCGTGCGAGGTGGGTGGCCGGGATGGACGGCCTCTGGTCATAGCACATCTCGCCATGGAGAGGTGAAGACCGCAGGTGGTCTACCTGCGAAGGTCGGCACAACTCGCCTACCGTGCGGGACATGGTAGTTGCTGTGCAAACATCGGATGCAGGCAATGTATGAATTTTCAAAAGCTAATGTCGTTGCATTGATTTGATTCAAGTTTCCAGATTTACGAAGATGGTTCATTTGAAAAGGGGAACTTAAGCAATAAACCAATGCAATGTCCTAGTTTGTTTGAAAACATGCATGCAGTGTAGAAAAGTAAAGTATAACTGTATCTGTTACAATGTACATCCCTCATTATAGAAAAACAACAAAAGGCCCGCCTAAAAGAAAACTAGGGGCCGACTCAAAGACCGAACTTTGGGTCGGTTGACGGCATGAAGGCAATTTTGGTCTAGCATGACGGTCCCTATTTATGCATGGTTTCAGTGTTCTACTGGAAAAAACCACTAACTAGGGATGGGGGCTCCTGATTTAAGGGTATCAATTCCTTGAAATCGAGCGAGGATCATTGGGGGCCGGTTCGGTGGTAGAGCCTACTCGATCCGTTCCCTTACTCGGAATCTCTGACTAACCTAGCTTCCTATTTTGGCGCCCATGGGATTTCAGGCGAGGTACTTAGAATTGCGCTAGAATGATGCAATGCAAAATGCAGAAAAGTAAATGTGCGTAAAATAAAGGTACGAAAAGCGATAAATAAACATGCAGGCAAGCAAACGAATCGAGCCTGAACCCACTAAGTATGTCCCCAGTGGAGTCGCCAAGCTGTACGGACCCGAATGTGGACTCTCATCGGTGCTCGCATGCGCGCTTTTGGATCGCGCGGCTTGGGAGTGTCCACCTTCCCATGGGGACGCGTGACGGACACGCGTGAGAGAAGGAGTCGCCACTTATCATTTTACGACTCGAAGGTCGAGGGCGGATAAGTTACCCGGGGTCTAGGGGTACAGAACACCTAGTTTGTTGTTAAGGCATTGGTCTGTGCAGAACCGGAAAGTCCGTGTTCGGGGGTTCATGTTACGTGCGGGCCTATATCCCGCACGCCCTTTCGGTACTCTGGTTTGCTAGTCTTGCATGTTTTCTTATTTACCGCGTGGATTAAGTTGCACTCGGCTCGCACGTTTTGACACCGGAGATTCGGTGAACTAAACGATGTCGGTGGAGAAGCCGAGAGAGAAGTAAACCCGTGTGTTGGGGAATTGGTTCACAATCTTGTGTTACAGTTCATCGAACCATGGAGGTTGAATCCCTGCGTGAACCAGAACCGCGAGTTCTTGGGATTACTTTTCGTAGGGCAAGCATTATACCGATTCGATTAATTTGACTCTCGGACCGTTCGCTTACCGACTGGAATTCTTACATAATGAATGTGCAGAATAAAAGTCCTTACAATGCACTCGAAAACAATAAATACAAATTACAAATGGCCAAATTCCAGTCGACTCGTGTTCGGTTATTATTCCACTCTAACTCACCGTGAGTTTAGGGAAACACCGAAAAATTGAAATTCAATGCACGCTCTCATTGAATAGGGCGTTGGATCCTGTGAGTGTTGATTAGGGCGTTGGACCCTGTGATCGATGATTACGGCGTTGAACCCTAATATCATTCGGCCTAGGGATCAAGCTTGACCCGCATGACAAACAGGTGCAGAAAGGTAACACGCAACATGTTAATAACAGACAAAGTATTTGTTACTGTCAAATGTACGTGTCTTAGCAAGTTTATTGACCCAGGTGTGTTTTTGCAGGCAAATGCCATATTCTAAGCAAGCAATCATGTTCAAAATATTTAGCATTCGGCTTTGCTTTTGAGAACCTAATGAACAAGATATTCGTAGTCAAGTCTCATGTGTGTGGATTGTTTTTACAGTGATTCGGTGTTGTGACACTGAATTACCACTGAATTGATCCAAACTTGTATTTTGACTCTAGATTTGGAACCTAGAGTTCCACCTAACCATTTTCTAGTCACCGGAGCACCGAAAGGTGCCCAATATGGGACTCTAAAAATCCCTCTCAGTGCCAAAGTGACCAACGACATTCGAGCGCGCTCCGGAGACATCCTGCTTAAGCCGGGACACCTTGATCCCTCACAGACGCCTTTTCTAACGGGGTTCCGGGAGGCCCGACCTACTGACAAGTAAAGGGCACCCGGAAACGGGCCTACAGGTACCTAGGGACCACCAGGGTCGGGGAACGAGCTTCAGATGACCTTCCGGAATTTGACTTGGTCTCCCGAGGGACGTTTCAGTGGCCACAAACGTCTCCCGGCGGGCCTTCGGGGCACGTCCACGGAAAACAGAGACCACAACGATCCCCGAGCACCTCAAGACGTTCAGAGAGCACTGAGAAGACCCCGATCACAAGTCCCTAGGTCATCCCGGGCCAACGGCCTTCGGTTGGGGACAACGAGCCAACGATGTCCCACGAAGCAAAAGGGTCGCCGAAACGAATGTTGAGATGCACAAAGAGCAATCGGGGACCGGGAGCACTAAACTCCACTCCGAAAGCCCAAATAGGGCAAAACCGACTCTCGAGGTGTCGAGTCGCCCGAACGTTCGTTCACGCGACGCATGGCGATATTAGGCTCATCCAAATCCTCTTCATTCAAGCATTCCAAATCTATTAATTAATCGGGCATCAGAGATCGAACGCGCGTACAATCAAGTCTCGAGCTTTTCCCGGCTTTTCTCTTAGTCAAATGGGACCCACAGCTCAGCCAAGCCAAGCCTCCAAGCCGCGGCTCAACCCCAAGCCACGGCTCAACCCCAAGCCACGGCTCAATCCCTTAGCCACAGCTCAATTCGGTGGCTCAAACCCAAGAAGCTCCCTCCACCACACAAATTCAAATATCTCGTACACCTTCTTACACATATCTCCCATCCATCACTTCCCATCACTTCTCCTCTTGCTTCCCCCACACTCTAAGTGACATTTCCCCATCCTAACCCCTCTTCAAAAATTCGGCAGCCCCATAAACCCCCTCTAAATCACACTTAATTTCACTAATTTTGCATCATTAGCCTTCTTATATAAGCCTCTTGGGTCATTAACTTAATCACAACTCAACTTCCATCATCTCTCTAGCTTTCTCACTCTAGGAAACCCTCTCCAAGCCCTCTCAAACTTCAGCACTTTCCAGAAGTCGTCCAGCTTTCCCTCAGCCCGTCCAAGGCCGAAAATGCCGGAAAACTCAACCGTTTTCCGGCGACCGCCATCCAACCCGATCCAAACTTGACCAAACTTCATATCCCACATGTTTTTGACCTCCTAAGTCCATTTCGTTCCAGCTCTGTCCAGATTCGGGTCCCTAGGGCGTTTTCCCGGTTTCTAAGCGAGTTCTTCCTTCTTGACTTAAGCAAGCTCAACCAAACTTCATATCCCACATGTATTCAATTGGGTTTGTGGAGTTTGGAAAGGAAATTGGTCTGCAGTGGGAACAAGAGCCTATGCGATCGTGACAGGAGGAACCGTCGGTGGTGGCACAGTATAGATTGGAGGATGCATTGACACGGTTAGTGGTGGCAGTGTATGCATAGTCGAATTCGCGGATAAGAAAGCTGTTGGTGGCAGCAGAACTGCTGCTACAGCAGGTGGTGGCGGTAGAGGATCATTGATTGGATGGACCGTCGGTGCATACGCCATTGCAGAGAAAGATGCGTCTTCAACCTCCGAAACAAAGGTTAGAGGAACGGTTGGATTTGGATCGACAATTGGCCTGTGCTCCAGAAGCAGAGTGAAGCTTGATGAAGCCTGGTTCTGATTCCTAAGCATGGCCATGAGCTCTGTCATGTTAGTGGCCATGTTGGTCGCCAACTGATTCACCATTCCTTCTAGCGCGGTGAAATGTGTGGACTCCACAAGGTTGGACGCCGTCTGTGTTGTTAGTGGAGGATGTCCGATAGGGATGCCTGAATGCACTGTAGATATGTCCGCGGGTATTGGAGGTGATATAACTTGCGTCAGTGGTGTTTGAGAATGTGTCGGCATTGGCGGAGCATCTTGCTTGTGAATGGCGGGTTGTTGATCTTCTGCCATCCTTACGCGTGGACGAGTTGGATGTCGATGGGACGCCAGTTGTTAGCACCTGTATGTATAAATATGTAAGTGCAATTGCAGCATGTTGACAAAAATTTTAACATGTACATGACTAAGTGTTATGAAATGTATGAAATGCATAGTTTTGAAAACACTAATATCATTACATCAGTTCGACTTACGTTCTATAATTTACAAAGACAGTCTGTTTAAAAGAAAGGAACGTAAACATAAAACGGACATCCTACTATGCCCGATAGCTGAGTGAGCATTGCATAAGTCCGAGCAGGGTAAAAAGACACCGTAGACTGCTAAACCTACGAATGGGAGGCCTTGCGCTTTTTCGCCTGCGCTCGGTCCAGTGTAGAGCTCAAATGCGCTATCTCCCTGTCTTGGTTCGCTACGCGTGCGCGAGTCTGAGTTAGCTCCCTCTGAAGCTCTCTGTGGTCAGTGAGCTCTGAACGTATATCCACAAGCTTGCAGCGGAGTCGATCTCGCTCCTCCCTAATGGATTGCAGCTCCGTGCGCATGGCACCTTGGATGGTTGCGTTTGGAATGTCTGCTTGCGGTGGCTGCGGAATCCGTGACGCTCGTAGCCGACAAACAGGTGCAAGTCCGTGCGGATGGAACTGAGCTACATATGCTGTAGTAGCTGAGAAAGCTCGCTCATCATCAGTGGGATGCTCCGGGAAGTAAAGTTCCTGAACGATGCTAGTGTCCCACAAGCGTTGAACTTACCGAACCCGTAGAAACCTGTCTGGAAGTGAAGCTGTCATGTTTGCCCACATGAAGCGGTATGGAGCGCGATCCGCCTCTGTAGGGATATCCTGTAGACCATCGAGTTGTCTGATAACTCGGGCTGGAAATATGAGTGTACTCCCTAAATGACTGATCAAAGGGAGTCATGTGACTGAAGGACATCCAATGGTCATGGGACCGCCAGGATTCCAACGTGCAGTCCATAGAAACTGTGCCGGGGTGAGACCTTCCAGAAACTGCTTCCAGTCGGTGTAATCACGGTCAGAAGGTCGAAACACCTGAAGTAGACGAGCGATGAGTGAACGCTCATCGGTGATGTAGGAAAAAGGATGGGATGAGCAGAACGGCCTAATGTGTGCAAGAAGCCAAATCTGCAGTAGATGCGGAGCTCCTCTCATTCTACCACGTCGAACCTCTCGTACATAGTCAAGAGACCGAATGGTCTCAGCCAAGACGGCTTCCACGTAACTATGGCCTCCTACCACTTGGAGGATGACTTGGGCAAGCGCCCCGTCTATGAGGTTCGACGAGTACGGGAATAGGATGGTCCCGAAGATGAGCAAGAGGAACCCGTGACAGGCGTCACGCTAATATGATTTTCCTGTGGCATTGAGAGAACGAACATGTATGAAGTCTATGAGCCATGCAGTCCTAATGCTATGCTCCCATCCATATCGAAGCTCATGGCGAATTTCTTCGTCGCGAAGATCTAAAAGAACGGCTAGTCTATTCTGTATCGTGCCAAACTGGTTAGGCACCACGATGTCACGGGTCGACGTGGGCCGCTGGATTAGTGCTGCATATTCCTCTACTTTAGGAGCTAGCTCTATCCCCTGAAAGCTGAATAAGGCCGGTTGAGTGTCCCAAAAACTGATAGCTGTTCTGAGCAAGGTCCAGTCAATGGGGGAATCCGCTAGTAGTGGCAAGTCTCCTATGATGAGTCGGAGAAATGCGCGGTCAACCGGGCGGAATGTTCTCCAAAGGTGTATGATGTCCGCGGTTGGTGTGACGATGACATCGAGCCTAAGACAGGGATGCGAGCGATCCAACCTTACCTAAATGGAGAGATTGTCGGTTCAATGTTTAAAAACCAAACCGATGCAATGTCCTAGGTTGTTTTGAAAACATGCATGTAGTGCAGAAAAGTAAAGTATAAGTGTATCTGTTACAATGTACATCGCTCATTTTAGAAAAACAACAAAAGGCCCACCTAAAAGAAAACTAGGGGTCGACTCAAAGACCGAACTTTGGGTCAGTTGAAGGCATGAAGGTTATTTCGGTCCAGCATGACGGTCCCTGTTTATGCATGGTTTCAGTGTTCTACTGGGAAAACCACTAACTAGGGATGGGGGCTCCCAATTCAAGGGTATCAATTCCTTGAAATAGAGTGATGATCTTTGGGGGCCGGTTCGGTGGCAGAGCCGACTCGATTCGTTCCCTTACTCGGAACCTCCGACTAACCTAGCTTCCTAAATCGGCGCCCGTGGGATTTCAGGCGAGGTACTTAGAATTGCGCTAGAATGATGCAATGCAAGTGTAGAAAAGTAAATGTGCGTAAAATAAATGTGCGGAAAGCGATAAATAAACATGCAAGCAAGCAAACGAATCGAGCCTGAACCCACTAAGTATATCCCCAGTGAAGTCGCCAAGCTATACGGACCCGAATGTGGACTCTCGTCGGGGCCTGTATTACGCGTTTTTGGATCGCACGGCTTGGGAGTGTCCACCTTCCCGTGGAGACGCGTGACGGACACGCGTGAGAGAAGGAGTCGCCACTTATCATTTTATGACCTGCAAGTTGAGGACGGATAAGTTACCCAGGTCTAGGGGTATGGAACACCTAGTTTGTCGTTAAGGCATTGATCTGTGCCGAACCGAAAAATCCGTGTTCGGGGGTTCATGTTACGTGCGGGCCTATATCCCGCACTCCCTTTCGGTACTCTGGTTTGCTAGGCTTGCATGTTTTATTATTTACCGCTTGAATTAAGTTGCACTCGGCTCGCACGTTTTGACACCGTAACTTCGGTGAACCAAACGATTTCGGTTGAGAAGCCGAGAGAGAAGTAAACCCGTATGTCGGGGAGTTGGTTCACAATCTTGCGTTACAGTTCATCGAACCATGGAGGTTGAATCCCTGCGTGAACCAGAACCACGAATTCTTGGATTTACTTTCCTTTGGGCAAGCATTAAACCGATTCGATTAATTCAATTCTCGGACCGTTCGCTTACCGACTGGAATTCTTACAGAATAAATGTATAAAATAAAAGTCCTTACAATGCTCTCGAAAACAATAAATACAAATTACAAATGGCCGAATTCCAGTCGACTCGCATTCGGCTATTATTCCACTCTAACTCACCATGAGTTTAGGGAAAAGGCCGAAGAACTGAAATTCAATGCACGCTCTCACTGAATGGGGTATTGGACCCTGTCAGTGTTCATTAGGATGTTGGACCCTGTGATCGATGATTAGGGCGTTGAACCCTAATATTATTCGGCCTAGGGATCAGGCTCGACCCGCATAGCAAACAGGTGTACAATGATAACACGCAACATGTTAATAATAGACAAAGTATTTGTTACTGTCAGATGTTCGTATCTTAGCAAGTTTATTGACCCAGGGGTGTTTTTGAAAGCAAATGCCATATGCTAAGCAAACAATCATGCAAAACATTTTGCATTCGACTTTGTTTTGAGAACTTGACAAAGAGAGTCAAATCTCGTGTGTATGGATTGCTTTTACAGTTGTTCGGTGTTATGACACTGAATTACCACTGAATTGATCCAAACTTGTATTTTGACTCTAGATTTGGAACCTAGAGTTTCACCTAGCCATTTTCTAGCATTTGGTTAAGTCGAGTGAAATGATTAGTCAGGTACTTGTAATTTTGATGCAGAATACCCAACTGACATCTTAAACAATGCTAAGATGACGGCAAATCACAAAATGATGTTCTTGCCCTTGATTTGGAAATTTGTTTTCAAAAAAGGAGAACAACACAATACGGATTTGAAAGTATAAGGGTTTTGAAAAGGGCATTAACACTGTTTTGTAATTCGTCGACACGAGTTACAAATTAATGTCCAATTCATGCAAAGTTGTTTAAATTGAATGAATTAACCGTGTGAACGTCCCGATTAACTCGTTCGTGGAATTAATGCTTAAGGTTATGCCGAATACATTAATTATGAAAACGATTCGTGATTCGATGACCAAAACGAATCCATAATGATCAAGGATAATTCGGTTAAATAACCGACAATACCCTTATAACCGAATGGATCCGAATGAGTCCTCGATACACAAACCCATGCATGTTTGTTTTTTAAAAAAGTTTTAAACGATGTTTTAACATGGGAATCGTGGAGATATCGAAATTACAAATTCACAAAATCCGAGAAACGAATTAAACTCGAGATAAGGAAATCATTCTTGATCCAAGAAAGGCCAAGAAGCCCTTGGCTTCACCTTGTCATAGATGACCGAATACTCTCATGGCTCAATTCAAATCACAAATGATTTCCTTGCCTTGGTTTAATTATTTTTTCGCATGCTCAAATATCAAACATGATGAATAACACGTTTTTTAACAAAAGCCGGGATTATCATGATTTGAATAGCACATTCAAACATGTAAACATACACAAACGTGTTATTTGAGGAATTGATAAAATAATACCGGCTTCATGCATGCAAGAACAACAAAATAAACTCGGCAACTAACTTGGATTGGCTAAGGAGACCAATCTGAACCCGAAAAGAGCAAGTTAAGTCTCGGCCATCCCATTTAGAGACTTGGCCGAGAGCTTGCTTGCCATTTCCGGGTCGGGATGGTTTTCCGAACGACGATCCAAACCTTTTTCCGACATGCTAGCAAGTTATAAGGTGGTAAACATGCATAACATAACATAAAAGTGTATAAATATTAAGTCTTGCAAGTTAAACATGCATAAAACACCATATTACTCCATAGCCATGCAAATAACGCAAAGGGTTCTAACTTCTCTAAGTCGAGAATGTTATACCTTTCCTCGGGATACGAGGAAAGAGTCGTGGAAGTGTTCGAGAGTCGGGTGACTCGGTTGAACGCTTCGAAGAGTGCTCAGGTGCAACGGCATGCACGTTCGGGGAGCTAGGTGCACGGGCGTGCAGCAGGAGTGCACGGGAGGAGCACGGGGCGCAAGGGAACGCGCGTGAGTGCGCGCGGGGTTCACCTGAGAAGGACGATCCTTCGCCCGAAATGCACTAAATGACCTGAAACAATAATTTAAAGACTTCAAATGGAAAAACCAACTTCACCAATGAACTCCATGGGTCCAAAATGAGTGTGATATGGAGTTTGAGAATTTTTGAACTTAAATCGGGATGATGAACATCGGCTTCCGACTTAAGAACTCAAGGCTCTCTTTGGATTTTTTTCGGTTTTCTTCTCATTTCTTTCTAAGTGCTGTAACTTGTTGGTTCTTGAGTGTTCTTGGCTATGGAGTTTGAGAGGATTTCTTGAAGGAGAAAGGTTGGAGAGAGTGTGCAAGAGGAGAAGTAATTACCTAAATCACTTTTGGGCAATTTATAGGCAAAGCTGATGACACAATTAGTGAAACAAAGCATCATTAGTGGGGATGCTTAGGAGGGGCGGTTTGCTTAGGTAAATATCTAGCCCTATCCTCTTCCATTTGCATTAATGAAGAAGAGATCAAAGCATTAAATGGCATTGAAGAAGAGTTCTAGTGTTATCTTCAAACTCCTTGGATATTTTTGGCTAAGAGTGAGCAAGAGTGGAAGAGGATAAGGCTTGGCAAATTTCGGCCATCCTTAGGCAAACCGTGGGATCCCAAAACCGAAGAGGAAAAACCGGGAGAAAGCTCTGGTCTCGATTGGTCGCGTATTTGAAGTTCGTGGTTTGAATTGAACGTCGAATTGTCGATATACGCGAGAAAACGGATTTAATGAGCTCAAGATTGGCATTTTTCGTGGAAAATTGCCAAATGTCTGTATGAGGCTCGGAAGCCGGTTTTGCTCCTTTTAAGCATTCAGAGCGAGGTTACTCACTTCTGACAGCATATCTTGTATCTGCATCCCACGTCGGTCATTTTAACTTAAATTGTCAAATTACGTGGGCACTTGACCCTTAGGCCGGTAATGCAAATATGGAGCCGGAGATGTCCTAGGAGACCGAAACTGGATTTCTCAAATTGCTTTCTGATTTGCTTGGGCGATCCAGAGATCACTGCAATCTCTGTTTGTCGAGATTGGGCCGCTAAGGACATGAAAAATGCATCTGAGACTCTTAAAGCACTGCTCGGGGGGTCTAGATGAGTTGTGTGATTCATTCCGACGATTTCACATTGAGCGTTGAGATAAGCGGCACTGGAATTGCCAACCATCCGGCGTCAAGTTTCCCCAAAGAGGACCTCCGGATATGGATTTCCACTGAAAATGGTCTTTTGTGCTCCTCGGAGGTTACTCGGGAAACCGAGAAGGGTTTTGCTGTCTGTTTTGCCCAATTGCGAATGTTCGCTGGAGTTTTCAGGGTAATGTAGTATGAACTTCGTTTGCCGTAATTCCGTCAGATCAGTCTCCGGTTATGCACTTCCGAAGAGGGGTATGCCCGTTTTGTCGCTCGAAAGTCATTCAGGGTGTTTGTATGGCTTCCAAAAGACAATCTGAAGCACTGCTCGTGCTCTGTATGATTGTGGGGCATGGCCGCCTCTGATATTTGAAATTAACTTTTCTCTGAGAAACCGGCATTTTTGAACTTCCATTGAAAAGTTGTCTGTATACAGAAAGTTGTTCTGTATCGAGCAGATGATTTGTGAAATGCGTTTGAAGGCACTTTGTTTGGCATCGATGTGGATTTTTGAAGTCCAATATTGGCTATCTTCCGACGGATGAGCGGACTATCAGAAAATATGATTGTCCATGTAGTACACTGGAAATGCCGGTTTTGGACATTGTTGAGCTCTCTAGTCACTCTGTTACCCTTTGGTGACCCCTGGAGTCCTTATGTCACATGTGCATATCTTCTGCTCAATTTTGCCGACTTGAGGATGAATAGTGATTTCTTGCTCTGCCGAGCCGTTTTCTGTATTCCTGCTCAAGTCATGGTCTGGACCATTGCTGATATCATTGTTTGGAAATGTGAGCCAAAATAGGGTGCTGACAACGGGCCCATAAACCCGTGTCTTTACTTCCCTGCACCGCACGGGCTCATAAACCCGTGTCTTTACTTTCCCTGCACCGCACGGGCTGATTAACCGATGTCTTATTTTCTCGCACCGCATGGGCCCATAAACCCGTGTCTTTACCATTCCTGCACCGCACGGTCCCATAAGTCCGTGTCTTTACTTTCCCTGCACCGTACGGGCCCATAAACCTGTGTCTTTACCTTTCACGCATTGCACGGTCCCATAAACCTGTCTCTTACTTTCTTGCGCCCTACAGACCCATAAACTCGTGTCTTTACTTTATCTGCACTGTACGGGCCCATAAACCCGTGTCTTTACTTTTCCTGCACCGCACGGGCCCATAAATCCGTGCTTTTACTCTTCCTCCACCCACGGGCCTATAAACCCGTGCCTTTACTTTCCATAAACCCGCAATTTATTGCTTTAAGTCCGATTCCCCCTCTTCCTATTCACTGATTCCGACATTTGTTCAATACATTTAGGTACGTATGCTTAATTTCTTCCCACGCGTCTAAAGCTTAGGAACCAGCGGCCATCAGGAGAGAGGCCGAAGCGGTCGCCGGAACCAAAAAGGGTTGCTTCTCATAATCTTTGGCTGTACCCTCTATCCGAGCAGGCAACCAAAGAGGGGCAAGTTGTCAGCACCCCATTTTGGCTCACCATTCCAAACAACGATATCAGCAATGGTCCAGACCATGACTTGAGCAGGAATACAGAAAATAACTCGGTAAAGCAAGAAATCACTATTCACCTCAAGTTGGCAAAATTGAGCAGATGACATATGCACATGACAGATGAGCGGCCTTGATCAACAGGAGCTATAGAGTGACCATAGAGCTCAACAATGTCCGAAACCGGCATTTCCAATGTACTACATAGACAATCCTATTTTCCGATAGTTCGCTCGTCCATCGGAAGATAGCCAATATTAGACTTCAAAAATCCACATCGATGCCAAACAGATGAAAAGTGTCTTCAAACGCATTTCGCAAATCATTTGCTCTATACAGAACAACTTTTTGTATACAGACAACTTTTCAGTGGAAGTTCAAAAATGCCGGTTTCTCGGAGAAAAGGTAATTCCAATTATCAGATGTGGCCATGCCCCACAATCATACAGAGCACGAGCAGTGCTTCAGATTGTCTTTTGGAAGCCATATAGACACCCCGAATGACTTCCGAGCGACAAAACAGGCATACCCCTCTTCGGAAGAGCATAACCGGAGATTGGTCAGATGGAATTACGGCAAATGAAGTTCATATTGCATTGCCCTGAAAACTCCAGCAGACATTCGCAATTGGGCAAAACAGACACCCTTCTTGGTTTCCCGAGTAACCTCCGAGAATCACAAAAGGCCATTTTCAGTGGAAATCTATATCCGGAGGTCCTCTTTGGGGAAACTTGACGCCGAATGCCTACCTTACACAGTGCTAGCCTTCTCAAGGCTCAATGTGGAATCGTCGGAATAAATCACACAACTCATCTAGACCCCCCGAGCAGTGCTTTAAGGGTCTCAGATGCACTTTTCATGTCCTTAGAGGCCCAATCTCAACAAACAGAGATCACAGTGATCTCCGGATCGCCCAAGCAACTCAGAAAGCAATCTGAGAAATCTAATTTCGACCTCCTAAGACATCTCCGACTCCATATTTGCATTACTGGCTTAAGGGTCAAGTGCCCATGTAATTTGACAATTTATGTCAAAATGACTGACGTGGGATGCAAATACAAGATATGCTGTCAGAAGTGGGTAACCTCGCTCTGAATGCGTAAAAGGAGCAAAACCGGCTTCCGAGCCTCATACAGACATTTGGCAATTTCTCACGGAAAATGCCAATCTCGGACTCATTAAATTCGTTTCCTCACGTATATCGACAATTCGACGTTCAATTCAAACCACGAACTTCGAATACGCGGCCAACCGAGACTCGAGCTTTCTACCAATTTCTCCTCAATGCCTTAGAAATTTCGGCTTCTTCTTCTTCAATGCAAGAAGCTAACTTGCCAACTTGCCCTCTCTTAGCCAAAATATCTTGGAGAGTTCGAAGACAACACTCAAGCCTTCATCAATGATCATCAATGCTCTTGGATCTTCCTCATCAAGAACACTTGGTCCACATTCATCCTCATCCTCATTAGTAAAACCGACTTTTGCTGATCAAGGGGGATAAGTGTGCTTTGTTTGCTTAATGGTCCATTAGCTTTGCCTATAAATTGCTCAAAAGTGATTAACATAAGGACTTCTCCTCTTGCACACTCTCTCCAAGCTTTCTCCCTCAAGAAAAGCTCTCAACTCCATAGCCAAAACTAGCAAGCTTCAATACTTCAAAACCAAGAGAGAAAAATCGAAGAAAACTCGAAGAAAGCTATGAGTTTCTTAAGTCGGAAGCCGATGTTCATCATCCCGACTTAAGTTCAAAAATTCTCAAACTCCATGGACCACATGATTTGGACCCAAGGAGTTCATTTATGAACTTAGATTTTTGGTTTGAAGTCATTTGCTCATCATTTCAGGTTAATTTCTTCATTTCGGGCGAAGACCGTGCTCTCAGGTGAACAGTACCCGCGCACAGCCGCGAGCCAGCGTTCACGTCTGCCAGTAGTGCGCGCCCACGCGCACGCTCGAGCACCAGTCGCGCGCTCGCGCGCCAGAGCACCTTCCCGCGCGCCTGACCCCCTGCCGCACCCATGCATGCTCGCGCACACCTAGCCGCGCGCCCATCCTTGCCCTAACGTGCATCCTTTGCACCCGAGCACCTTTCCAAGCGTTCAACCGAGTCACCCGACTCTCGAACACTTCCCCGACTCTTTCCTCGTATCCCGAGGCTAGGTAAATCACTCTTGACTTAGAGAAGTTAGGGATTTTTACATTTTATTGCATGTTCATGGAGTTATATGGTGCACAAAGTGTGTTCACTTGCAAGGCTTCATTTTTATGCACTTTTACATTATATCATGCATGTTTATCCTTGATTAACATGTCAACATGTTGGAAAACACTTGGATCGTAGTTAAGAAGAACATCCCGGCCCGGGAAAGGCAAAGAGCTCACGGGTTATCCTCCATGAGAGGTGGTTGAATGCTCTCTTGTTCTTTTCGAGCAAGGAATGATCTTCTTGACTCGATCCAAGTTTGATTTCCAAGTTTCCTCGTGTTTTCCCGCATGCATGAAGTCGGTATTGTTTTATCGATTACCTAAATAACTTGTTTGTGCATGTTTGCATGTTCGAATGCATTATTCAAATCATGGTAATACCGACTTTAGTTTAATCGTGTCATTTATCGTGTTTGTCATTTGAGCATGCGAGAAATGATTCAAAACAAGACGTGGAAACCTTGTGGAACCTAATACGGGCTATGAGACCTCTCGGCTTTTTCCAAAGAAAATTGGCCGAGAGTCTCATGGAGTTATTCGGGTCCCATGAGGCTTCCTCCTCCCGTTTTAAGTCCGTTCTCGGATCCCGTGCAATTTTCAAGTTTCTATACATCAAGAACCTCACATGAAATGTCTTTCAAGCAAAACATGCATAGATTCGAATATCGATGACTTATTTGGGTTCATTCGATTATGAGGGTATTTTTGATTATTTGACCAAATTATCCGCGATCCTTGTGAAACCATCTCGGTTATCGAATTACGAATCGTTTTCACAATTAATGCATTCGGCAATAACCTTGAGCATTAATTCCATGAACGGGTTAATCAGGACGTTCACACGGTTAATTCATTCAATTTAAACAACTTTGCACGAACTGGACATTAATTTGTAACTCGCGTCGACGAATTACAAAACGATGTTAATGCCCTTTTCAAAACCCTCATACTTTCAAATCCATATTGTGTTGTTTGCCTTTTCTGAAAACAAATTTTCAAATGAAGGGCAAGAATATCATTTTGTGATTTGGCGTCATCTTAGCTTCGTTTAGGGTGTTAGTCGGGTATTCTGTATCGAAAATACAATTACCTGATTAATCATTTCACTCGACTTAACCAAATGCTAGAAAATGGTTAGGTGGAATTCTAGGTTCCAAATCTAGAGTTAAAACACGAGTTGGGTTAATTCAGTGGTAATTTAGTGTCACAACACCGAATCACTATAAAAGCAATCCACACATACGAAACTTGACTACGGACATTCGACATGTCAGGTTCTCAAACCAAAGCCGAATGCTAAAACATTGGCATGCGTTTGTTTGTCTTAGCATATGGTATCTGCTTGCAAAAACACCCCTAGGTTAATAAACTTGCTAATCCACATACATTCAGTAAATACCAACACATTGTCTGTTATTTACTTGCTACTTGTTATCTTTCCACACCTGCTTGCCATGCGGGTAGAGCCTGATCCCTAGGCCGAATAATATTAGGGTTCAACGCCCTAATCATCGATCACAGGATTCAACGCCCTAATCAACACTCACTGGGTCCAACGCCCTATTCAGTGAGAGCGTGCATTGAATTTCAGTTCTTTTGTCTTTTCCCTAAACTCATGGTGAGCTAGAGCGCAATAATAATCGAACGCGAGTCGACTGGAATTCGGCCATTTGTAATTTGTATTTTATTATTTTTGAGAGCATTGTAAGGATTTTATTCTGTACATTCATTCTGTAAGAATTCCAGTCGGTAAGCGAACGGTCCGAGAGTCGAATTAATCAAATCAGTTTAATGCTTGCCCAAAGGAAAGTAAATCCAAGAACTCGCGATTCTGGTTCACGCAGGGATTCAACCTCCATGGTTCGATGAACTGTAATGTAAGATTGTAAACCAATTCCCCGACACACGGGTTTACTTCTCTCTTGGCTTCTCCAACGACATCGTTTAATTCACCGAATCTCCGGTGTCAAAACGTGCGAGCCGAGTGCTGCTTAATTCATGCGGTAAATAATAAAACATGGAAGCCTAGCAAATCAGAGTACCGAAAGGGCGTGCGGGATATAGGCCCGCACGTAACATGAACCCCCGAACACGGACTTTCCGGTTCCACACAGACCAATGCCTTAACAACAACTAGGTGTTCCATACCCCTAGACCCCGGGTAACTTATCCACCCTCGACCTTCGGGTCGTAAAATGATAAGTGGCGACTCATTCTCTCTCGCGTGTCCGTCACGCGTCCCCACGGGAAGGTGGACACTCCCAAGCCGCGCGATCCAAAAGCGAACATGCGAGCCCCGACGGGAGTCCACATTCGAGTCCGTACAGGCTCTGTAGCCAAATTTGCAAAAGTATTGGGGACCCCCTTAACCTTCGATCAGCTGTTCGCACAACGCAGTCGAGCGACTGTATGGTCTCAGCCAATGAGGGTCCGATACTCCTCAATGGTGGGCGTGAGCTCAACACCCTGGATCTCGAAGATGGCATGGGTCGAATCCCAAAACGTCACGGCTGCTCCAAGGAAAATCCAGTCTACTCGGCGTGTGGATAGCATGGGCACGTCTTCGACGAAGGTAGTGATATAGTCTCGATCAATTTGGCGCAGGCTGGTCCTTATGTGACTGATTTGCTCAAGCGGCGGCGCGACTTTGTCAAGACGTGAAAAAGAAGCCAAGTGTGACATCCCTTACCAAGATGAAAGGAAGATCAGCTTAGGACTCATCAATGCGAATGACACCCTAATTTTGAAAACGACATGATGCATGAGTGCGAAAAAATAAATGCCCACGGCTTAATATTCAAGATACATGTACATCTCTTTTAAAACAGGGAAAGACTTAAGATGGCACGCAGGCCGACTCAATGGACTGTTGTCGAAGTCGGGTAGAAGGCTTGCATGGAAGCATAGCACGATACATCGTTCGATGGTACAGGGACTCTGCTACCTAGGGATGGGGCCCCCAACTCAAGGGTGTTAATTCCTTGAAATCGAGTGGGATTCTTTTCAAGCAACAGTCGAATTGCGCGCCATACCCCTACTTCGAACCCCTGTCTAACCTGGGTTGCCTAACACCAGTCGTGGGATGCGACCCATAAGTACTTAATGTTAGCGTGATATGTAATGCGAGTGTTTTACATAAAAGTGCGTATAGTAAATAAGCGGGAAATTGCGGAAAGCAGTAAATAAACAAGAAACAAAGCACACGGGAATGAACCCGAACCCTCTAAGTGTCCCCAGTGAAGTCGCTAAGCTGTACGGACCCGAATGTGCTCTCGTCGGGGCCCGCATGCGCGCGACCGAATCTTTTGGCTTGGGAGTGTCCACCTTCCCGGGGACGCGTGATAGACACGCGTGAGAAGGAGTCGCCACTACCTGTTTACGAACTAAAGGTTGAGGGCTGGTGAGTTGGCCGGGTCTAGGGTTAATGATCACCAAGTTTTGCTAAGGCATTGGTCTGTGCGGAACCGGAAAGTCGGAGTTCGGGGGTTCACGTTACGTGCGGGCCTATATCTCGCACACCATTTCAGTACTCTAGCTTGCTAGGCTTGCAATTTTATTTATTTACCGCGTGAATTAAGTTGTGCTCGGCTTACACGTTTTGACACCGAAAATTCAATGAACTAAACAATATTGGTTGAGTAGCCAAGAGAGAAGTAGGCCCGTATATCGGGGAATCGGTTCGCTATCTTGTGTTATAGTTCATCAAACCATGATGGTTGAATTCCTGCGTGAACCGAAACCGCGAGATCTTAGGAGTACTCTTGTCTGGGCAAGTATTGGACCAATTCGATTAGTTCGACTCTCAGTTCTTTCGCTCGCTGACTGGAATTCTTATAGAAAATGAATGTACAAAGTAAATATCCTCACAATACTCTCAAAATAATACAACAAATTACAAATAACAGATGGTTGAATCCCAGTCAATGCACGTTCGGTTATTATTCCGCTCTAACTTGCTGTGAGTTTAAGGAAAATTCGAAAACTGAAATTCAAATGCGCTCTCAGTGATTAGAGCGTTGAACCTTGTGATCGAGGGTTAGAGCGTAGAACCCCAAATGCAATGCATCCTATGGGTCGAGCTCGACTCGTATGGACAATCATGAGCATAAAAATAACAAACAGCATGCGGATTGCAGACAAGGAGTTTGTTATTGCCAAGTTTACGTGGGTTAACAGATTATTAACCTGGAGTGTTTTGGCATGCAAATGTCCTATGCTAAGCAAACAAACATGTGCAAAGCATTTTTGCATTCGACTTTGTTTGAAGGACCCGACAGACATGGTGTCTGTGGTCAAGTCTTTTGTGTGTGGATTGCTTTTAAAGTTGTTCTATATTGTGATACTGCAATATCATTGAACATGACAAACTCGTATTTTGACTATAGATTTGGAACCTAGAGTTCCACCTAACCTTTGTGTAATGTTTGGTTAGGTCGAGTGAATGATTAATCAGGATTTTGCATGTTTCATGACAGAAATAACCGTTCTAGTTACCCGAATCTACAATAGGATGACAAAAACTCATCAGTTGGATAAGAAAAGGCTATGCAGATAAACCTGCACCTGAACAGGTAGCCTATTCTTATCCTAATATTGTAGTGTTTCTGTCAAGTTAACCCTAGGGGTGTTGCTAAATGCAAAATGACTATTTTGCCCTTGACTTGACAATTGTTTTTAAGAAAGGGAAACAACGCAATGCGACCCACCTCGGCCAATAGCCAGTGTCGACCAATTCCCTAGATCTTCCAGGGTTGTGCAAGAACCCCAAAAATACCAAAGAACCGGTCAATCTGACTGGAAGAGCTCTAGAAAGATCTTATGTATCTTAACCTAAATTACCTGAAATCAAGTAGAAACTCAAGTCGAGATATACAAGTCGTTTCTGGAACGTTCGTGCTACATCGGACTGCGCGTTTCAAGTTTTGAAATAGACAAGTTTTGAAAAGGGCACTAACGAAATTTGACAACTTGTCGATGCGAGTTATCAATTAATAGCCAATTCAATCAAACTTGTTAATGCCAAGTGAATTTAATGGTGTGAACGTTCCGATTGACTCGTTGGTGGGATTACAGCTTATGAGTTATTGCCGAATGTAGTAAATGTGCGGGTTACAGACAATCAGATAGATCGTGATTGAATCCACTAAATGGAGTCTGAATACCCAAAAAGCTTAATTTAATGAAAACGATTCACGACACGGTGACCAAGACGGGTCCAGGAAGGTCGAGAATAATTTGGTCAAAATGACCAAAATACACTCGGAACCCAAATGGCACCGAAAGAGCCATCGATACATGAATCAATGCATTTTGTTTGGGAAAAAACATTTTAATGTGGAATTTGCGATGATATTGAAATTGCAATTGCACAAAATCCGAGAAATGGATTTCATCGAGGTAAAGAGGCCGTTCTTAACCTGAATGAGGTCAAGGAACTCTCGGCTCTTTCCTCGTGAGGATAGCCGTGAGCTCCCTTGACCCGTTTCGGGTATTAAGCGGTCTCTTTAACCCGATTTCGACTATTTTTCGCTTGCTCAAAAGTTAAAACACGATAAATGACATGTATTTTATAAAATCGGTATCATCATGATTTAAACAACACATTTAAACATGTAAACATACACAAACATGTAATTTATGGAATCGATAAAACGATACCGATTTCATGGATGCGGGAAAAGCATAAAAACTCGGGAAACGACCTAAGTCGGGTAGGAGGAGGCCACTCTTGACCTAAAAAGGTCAAGAAAGCTCTCGGTTATCTCTCTAGGAAACTAAACCGAGAGGTACTTGGCTCTTTAGAGTCGGGATGGTTTCCTCGACTTCGATTTAAACACTTCTCGACATGCTAGCATATAACACGATGATAAACATGCATGATATAATGTGAAAATTGCATAAAAATGAAGTCTTGCATGTGAGTATAACTTAAAACGCCTTATTGCTCCATAAACGCAAAGAAAACGTAAAAATCCTAGCTCCTCCAAGTCGAAAATGGTTATACCTAGTCCCGAGACGAGGGATGAAACCACTGGAAGTTGGGTCTGGTAAATAGGAGTCGGGTTGAGGTCGGATTTCGGCCGGTTTTATTGAACAGACCCGATTGGAGCTGGACAGACCCGACTGTGCACTGGCCGACCCGATTGGGCACCCGGGAGAAAATAGGTTGGTTCGATCAACTTAGGTGGATTCTTGGAGAGTGCTCAACTGTTCCGGATAGCCAAGAGGATGCTTAACATCCCTGCGGTGGTTTCTGGAGGATTAACAAAACAGAAACAGACCCGACTAACAATCCGGAAAGAAACCGTTCTCTCGAAGTCTCTCGGTGGTATTTTGCTGCAAGGTCGGTGGCTCTCGACTACTAAGAGACCCTTGGAGATGGCTGTGGTGGTCGTTTGGTGAGAAGAGTCTCGGGTTGATCCATATAGCCCTGCAAAGATCAAACAAAACAGAGCACGCCCAGGAACAGACCTGACTGGGCAAGTCTCGAGTTGGACGTCCCAACGGTGACTCCCGATGGTATTTTGCTGCAAGGTCGGTGGGTCTCGACTTTTAAGAGACCCCAAGAGGTAACTGTGGTAGTCGTTTGGAGAGCAAGGCTTCGGATTGACTCGAATCTGCTAGGAAAAATGAAATTGCCTAGACTAGACAAACCTGACTGGAAGAAACGACCCGACTGGGCAGGTTGGAAAGAAACGGCTGTCCCAGAGGCTCTCGGTGGTATTTTGCTGCAGGGTCGACGGCTTCCAACTCCAAAGAGATCCCCAGAGGTGACTGCAGTGGTCGTTTGGAGAAAAGAGACTCGAGTCAACCAGAATCGCATGTAAAAGAAGACTGCCCAGAATGGACTGACCCGACTAGCTGGAACTGATATGACTGGAACGTCCGAGAAAGAACTTGTTGTTCCGATGGGTTGGAGACTTCAAATGAAAAATCTAAGCTTGGAAATGGACTTAGGAGGTCCAAAATATGTGGAATATGAAGTTTGGTGAAGTTTGAATTTAAATCGGGATGGTGATCACGATGATTCCCTACTTACGTCTTGAGTGTTTTCTGCTTCGAGTTGGCTGAGCTTCCTGGGGTTTTTGCTGGAGTTTTGGGAGTGTTTATTTGAGTGTTTGAGCTTGAAGAAGATGCAAATGTGTGTCTTGAAGTTGAAGAAGGCTTAGGCTATATATATGTAATGCTAATGATGCAATTAGTGAAATCAAAACATGATTAAGGGGAGGGTTAGAAAGTGGCGGTTTGATGATGATAATTAGGGATGGATGAGGATGATTAAGGGCAAGTGGCATTGATGGCGAAGGGATAAGAGTATTAATGAGGATGAAGTGTAAAAGAAAAAGACTTAGGATATTTATTTGAGCAAGATAAGACAATTGAAAGGAAGTCATGGCTCTTCTTGGATTTGGCAAGGGGAAGAAGATGTCGTGGGTCCCGCTTGGGTTGGAGGTGAGTCAGGAAAGCTGGAGTGTCAATCGGTTGCGTATTCGAGTTTCGTGATTTTTAAAGAACGACGTATCGACAATGTGCATAAGAAAACGATCCCGATGAGCCTAAGATTGCTCATTTTGCATGAGAAATACTTGCGTGGTTTTGGAGCTCGGAAGCTAGTTTTGTTCGTTTCAAGCGATCAGAGCAAAGTTAGCCGTTTTTGAATGCATATCTCGTGTCTGCATTCCATGTTGGCCATTTTGATATGCATTGTCAATCAGACTGAATAATTGACTAATAAGCCGGCATTGCAAATGTGAAGCCGGAGATGTCCTAGGAGTCTGCAGCTGGATTTCTCAGAATGCTTTCTAAGTTGCTTGGATGATTCGGAGATCGCTACGATCTCTGTACGTTGAGAACAGACGTCGAAGGATTAGAAAAATGCATCTGAGACCCTAAAAGCACTGTTCATGAGGCCTAGATGAATTGTGTAATTTCGTTTGAGAATTTCACACTGAGCTTTGGGATAAGTAGCACTGGGTTGGCCAATCATTCGGTGTCAAGTTCCCGCGAAAAGGTTCTCCGATTATGAGCTTCGAGGGTCATTCGGAAAACTGAAATGGATTCTATAGTCTGATTTGCCCAATTGTGTCTATCCGTTGTAGTTTTCTGGGCAATGCATGGCTAACTTCGTTTGCCAATGTTTCGTTAGACCAGTCTCCGGTTATGTTTTTCCGATGAAAGCTACGTTTGTTCTGCCTCTCCGGAGTCGTTAAAGGAGTCTGTGGGACTTCCGAGAAGTAATTTGAAGCGATGTTCATGATCTGTAGAATTGCTGGATATGACCGTGTCTGACATCAGGCATTAGCTTTTCTCAATGAACTGGCGTTTTTGGACTTCCACTGAAAAGTTGTCTGTATTCAAAAAATTGCTCTGTATAGAGCAGATGATCTGTGAAATGTGTTTGAAGACACTTTTTATCTGTTTAGCACTGCAAGGGATTTTTGGAGCCTAATATTGACTATATTCTAATGGTCGAGTGAACCAGTAGAAAATAACACTGTGAGTGTTGTATTATGAAAATGTCGGTTTAGAAGTTGTCTGAGCTCTCAGTTTGCTCTGTATGTTGCTGGATGATTCTGTAAGTTCTTCTGTCATGTGCTTGAATCATTTGCCTGTCTCTGTTGACTTGAGGATGAATACAAATTTGCTGCTCTGTTGAGCTTTCTTCTGTATCGATGCTCAAGTCATGGTCTGAATTGCTGTTGACGGGTATTCCTTGAACTGGTGAGCCAAAATGGGATGCTGACAACATCCCAATTATTCACTGTCTGAATAACTAGACATAGTAGTAAATACAAAAGTGAGAGAAGTTAAGTATGACTCTTGAAGGTTGGAGATACTTAATTTGATTTGATTTGGAATTAGTCTAGGGCACTCGAGACACTTATTTTTCTAGGGTCGACACCTCCATGCTGGCTCTAATAAGTTTCTAGTGTAAAGCTCTCCGACTCTTTGTGGCTTGGCAGTCACATTGCACATTTATTTGTATGAACCACTTTCTCTAATGGTTGTGAGCATAGCATGGTTAAGTGAGTTCCTCAAGTGCGAGTGGGAGATGAAGAACATTCGATCTACCCATGAGGAACTCGACCCAATCCAGTTTGGAACCAGACTATGTCTTGTGGAATAAATATGGAATTGACGCTAGTCAATGCCCGGTTACAATGGAATTGAGCTCTTGTAACCTCCCACAATTATTCCTTGCAGTTAACCCATTAATTTGGGGCAATTGCTACACACATTATATCAGCATAAAACCCATATATACATTTGCGTCTGCATGTATGGGGTGTGTATGTATGCCACAATTCACTGACTAAGTGCACGAGAGAGAACGTGAGTGAGTTGGGGAAAATTTCGAAGAGTGTTGTGCTCCCATTAGAGATAGTATAAGTCGGTTCTTGTGCTGTGAATCGAGATTGGTTCCCGCTCAATTTCGAGAATCCATCGCCGGTGTCGTTCGTGCTCATTCTTGTAGGAGACCCACTACGTGATCAACTAACTGTATTCAACGATTTTCTGAGAACCCAGTAAAAGTACCTAGAGATAACTACAATTTTATCTCGATTTATTATGTTGGTTATTGGTATTCAGGTCATATTTCCCAACAAGAAATAAACGTCATAACTTGAAAGACACTTAAAACCTTTTTTTTGTGAGCACATTATGGCCCATAGACAACCTTTGAAAGTTTGATCATTCTTCTTGCCCTTCTTGCCATTATTCTCCTTGTCCCTCTCTACACACTTTGCCCCGACTCTTTCAACATCATTCTTTATAAAGTCAACTTCTCTTCCAATAGAGATATTCAAATTTCTCATAGCATTCTTGAACATTTCTGAATTCTCAAATTCCATTCATTTAATCACTACAATATTCTGAGTATAGACAAGATTAAATGTTGGATACTTGCCTTCATCATTTAAGTCATCCTCAAGGATTGACTTCAAGCTCTTTGTTAGATATCCTAGATCCATCTGTTCATCTGCAATGGCAGGGCCTTGCTGGGATGTACTTGCTGCAACAACAGTAGTTGTGGATGGTCTAGCTGCTTTCCCTTCTACTTTATTAGTTTGCCTAGCAAAAATAATTTCTCTTAGCAGCAGTCATATCCCTAAACCTCCCTTTTGTCTTATATCCTTTTCGAGTGGGTTTGGGATTGCTTGTGGATGCTGGGTGTGTTTGGATTTAGAAAAATTTATAACTCAACTCAACTCCACTTATTTTCAATTCAACAATACAATTATTACTTTAAAAATATATTTAACCATTCAATTCAATTTTCAATACTAAGTTCTTTCAATTATTCATTACTTTTTTCACAATTCAACAACACAATCATTACTTTATCTCAACTATTCATTATATTTTCACACTTTTTCTCATAATTCAACAATACAATCATTACAAACCAATTAAAATTAAAACTCAACTCAACTTAACTCTAATACCAAACACATTCTAAATAGCCCTATTTCACTGTACACTCCTTCACTCTCTTGCCAAACTGTGTGCCAACTTCTCCTCCTCCTATTTCACCTTCACCTCCTTCACCCCCTTCTTCATCAAAATCCTCAAGACCATACTCAGTGGCTACTAAGAAGTCAACATAATCATCCTTTGCATTAAACTCCATTGCTTCAAGCCCCAACTTGTATGTGTCATCCTCTACAGTGTCATCCTCTAAGGTGCTTGCCTTGCCCTCATCATCCCCAGCTGGTACTTCCCCTTCTGCAACATTTTGCTCTTCATGATGAGTTTCTTCTTGCATTCTATGAAGCTGTCTAGCCTCCTCTAAAGTAGCTTCTTCTGGCGCGCTTACTTCTAAGTGCTCGAAGTACAAATGCACCTCTCTCATGGGCTCTTCCATATCACTCAATATATTAACCAACATTCTTGCATCATCATTATCATCTAGAGCTTGAATAGCAACCTCAAAATCAATAAAAATGGATTATTATCAAAGATGCCAGTGGGTTTGTTATGATATTTTTACTGAAGCATCCCTTCAACCCTCTCTACAATGAATTTATGTATGTCCCAATCCTTCTTCACTTCAATAATACCACCATCATATCTCAATATAGGGTCCCTAACAAACTTCCCATCATGATGCAAAACCACATCCATTATCCTAAACATCTCCAAGCTGCCATACATATCACAAAAACGTAAGGATAAATAGAACCGTAAAATTTGAGCAGAGCACCATCAAAAATCAAAAATTACACATACACAGAGATACTAAGTTAATGGGGGAATCTCAAACTGTCAAGATGACCAGGAAAAACCTCAACATGATCACTCAAAACACTTGCTTGAAAGAGAGAGAGAGAGAGACAAAAATATCTTGACCAACAGATGGTGTGTGGACTCGAATTTCATCTCGTCGGAGCCCGCATGAGTGCGCGCTGATCGCACGGCTTGTGAGTGTCCACCTTTCCGGGGGGCGCATGACAAACATGCGTGAGAAGGAGTAACCACTACCTATTTACGACCCGGAGGTCGAGAGCCGGTGAGTTGTCCGTTTCTAGGGGTAATGGATACATCTAATTGCTAAGGCATATGGTCTTGCGGAACTAGGAGTTCCAAATTCGGGAGTTCTGTTACGTGCGGGCCTATATCCCACACGCCCTATCGGTACTCTAATTTGTCTAAGATTTGTTGTTTTTTAATTTATTTATCGCGTTATTTAGGCTTAACTTGGCTCACCCAGTTTGACACCGTAAATTCGTGGAAATGATCGATTTGGTTTAGGGAACCGAAAGTGGAGCTGATAAATGAGTCAGGGGGTCAGTCCACCGTCCTCGAATCTCAGCTAACCAAACCATGATGGCTTATTCATCGCGCGGACCGGGCCTGTGACTCTTGTGGTCCTGCTCGTCTCGGGGGCTCGTAAATCGACTCGACCAGTTCTGACTCTCAAATTCCACGCTTGCCGACCGAAATCGTTACATAAATAAATGTACACATAAATACCTCATAATGTACTCTCAAATAATAAATACAAATTACAATAAATGGATCCCGGTTGACTCACGTTCTGCCAATATTTCGCTCCCACTCATCATGAGTTTTGGAAAGGCCAAAACCGAAATTAATGTGACGCAAGCTCATGAGAGCCGGGGTTTGGGTCCGAACGAACCAACGGATCCTAGGAGGACCGAATGGTCTTCGAGATAGCCGTGAGACCGATCAAGCTCCTGGGTGATTGTCTAACCTCATTTCGCGCTTCCCAACTCGAGTCATCCTCTGCTCAGATACTACTAGGGTCGAAACGGCAGCTTGAGGATAGACCTCATACCGCGCTCGGGTTGCGCGCACTTAGTGTATGTGGGGGTGTTGGACCTCGTGATCGATGATCGGAGCGTTGGACCCCGTTCGTGCTTGAACCGTCACAAAACAGACAAAAGCAGGTAAAAGCAGATAAAAATGGATGAAAACAGGTAAAAACAGATGAAAACAAATAAAAACAGGTGAAAACAGACAAGTTGAATGGATTAATTGCCATGTTTATATGATTATCAAATTACAAACCGAGGTTGCTTAACAGACATGTTTCTATCGTAAGCAGACAAGACAGAACAAGCATTTGTGGTGAGAATCAGCCATGTTCCGCCCTGAGCGGGCTTATAGCATTCGGCTTTGCTTAGAAAGGACTTGACAGACATCATATTTGTCACCAAGCCCGAAGTGTGTGGGTTTGTTTTAAGTTGTTCTATTTTGTGACACTGACAGATTAACAGATTATGACAGAAGTATGTTTTGCTGGAATCCTAAAACCTAAGGTTTTGCCCCGCCCGTTTCCCCATGCTTGATTATGTCAGATGCGTGATTAGTCCGATTTTTGTGCTTTATGACGGATAAAACCGATCTAAGCAGAAATTTAGGAAAATGGGGACGCGAAACACCATAGGGGTGTCAAAGTCTCTGCTCATGCCCTATGAAAGGGTCGGATAACCTTTCACCAGCCGTCCTCGCTCGTGTCTCTGGTCCACCTCCTAAGCGCCTGAATCTGTGCTAGCATGACAGAAACACCCTATTCGAGCAAAGTGGGCATGACAGATAAGACTTGTACCCACACGGGCTGCCCCTCTTGACTCGTGGCTCATAGCGTTTCGATCATCTTAACCTTAGGGTTGTCGACGAATCATGAACTGATGGTTATTCCCTTGAACAGAAAAATGCGTGTGCCTGTATAAAAGATCGACACTAGGCAATACTGACCAGCGAAAATCTATAGCTGGTGTTGACGAATCCCTTGGACCCATCGAGGTCGTGCGGACCCTAAAGGAGCCCTGAAATCGGTTGCTTCACCCGGAGTGGTCTAAGAAGATCTGGCGCATCCTGACTTGAGCCTCCTCAAATCGGATCCAGACTCAAGTCAAGACACGCGAGTGTTCCCTAGGTATCCATGCTACGTGTGCTACGTATCTTTGTGTTTTTATAAAATGTAAATTGAAAGAGGGCATTGTCACTAGTTCATGAATCATCGATACAATTACAAATTATTGGCCGGTTCGTATGATTTATTAGGAAGCCAAGTGGATTAATTAGTCAAGTGAGACGTCACGATTTCCCCGTGTGTGGAATTTATTAATTTGAGTGAATTCGCCAAATGCTTTGGTTTGTGGGTTTTGAGCCATCAAGTCAATGGTGGACCGTCCGATAAAAGCTCTAATTCCCAATCGTCTTGAAATTAAATCCAATTTTAAACCGATTTTACGTGCTTAATCCGGTTCATGTAGGATTTTAATTAAAATGGCAAGTAACACTTCAGAACGCACGAATCATGGGCACAAAATCACATCGAGCTCATCAAATCCACTCATCAAACATCGAAAGACCTATCTCATAATACTAAGGTAGAGATTTATACCTAGTCCCAAGAGACTCTTAGGAGGAGATAGCTCAGAAGATCCTTGACTACAGTGGACCGAGGCGGCCTTCAAGTCGGGACTCAACCTAGGCCTAGGTAAGTCTCCACGCCGTCTTCGAGCTAATCTAGCACCGATCTTCTCGTCCATTTTCTTCTTCACCCGAGCTCGAGATGACATGCAAGGAAAACAACAAGAAAACGGGGAGAAGGAGAAGAGGGGAAAGTACAACTCCAAAGACTTGAACCAGCTTGACGCAATCAAGTTCGAAATAGAATCCGTTTCATTCATTCTTTGTCCCCATGAGATTGATTGAGTCTTCACGTGTATTATCATGTTTTTATAAATCGCGTTCCATGATCGCCATGAGATGTAATAAAGAACATCATAAAACGATTTAAACACCCCAAGACCCCTATTTCACCACATCCATCAAGAGGAGCCTCATAAAGCTTTGAAATCGATTCTATGCAGAACTTAATGGCACCCGAAATTAACCTCGCAAAAACCAAAATGACATGAAATACAAAGGAAACTGACTCCGAGATGTCTAGACATTAAAACAATTCACTTTATAGCGTAAGAATGGCCCAGACAAGCAATCGACTCCATTAATTGAGAGTGACCAGCACACGGGGGTGTTTCACTCCAAGCGTAGAACATCAAGACTCTAGGTGTCGTACCTCTAGAGGCATCTAGCATCGGTTCTAGCTCGCACTCATGATTTAGGAGGCCAAATTAAAATTTATCAACCAAACAGAACATCACCCAACTCGGCTATGCAATCCAACAAGAGTTCTAATCTTTCAAATCAAGATAAGACTAATCATTCGGGTAATATTACATAACTCAGCCATGTACCAAAAATTAAATTCTAATCTTCAAAAATCACAATAAACGACCTTGATTCCATGAGTAACCCATCACTTAACTCAGCCATCCCAATAAACACCACTTCTAATGACGGAATTTGCGCTACACCCGCTCAAATCCATCAAAACATTAAATGTACAGTTTTGCTCTCACCGTAAACTTGAGATTAAACCATTATAATCGAGCTAAAACTTCCTAAACTATTTGGCCGACCCATCTGACACCTCTTTTTGTCTGTTTTTGTTTTACTCGTACGGGGGTCTGTTGGGCGAAATTCGATTTCTTGGGATCCGCTGACAATTTCGAAATGAAAACTTTGAAATCAAGAAATTCAAAAAATAATTGGCTCAATGGGAATTCTAATTTGCATCGACAAAGATCGCATCTCGATAAAAATCGGCACTGAACCTCGGACACACGTTGATCGTAATTGCTTGATTACTTTCAAAATTCAATCTTTTCCACCGGATATCCGAAAAATATTTCGAGACCACCATTGTGTTCAAAAAAATTCGAGAATCGATATCATGCGTGAAAAGTATTTTTCAGTCTTGAATATTATCCCGAATTTTGAAAATCCGAATTAATGCATGTGAAGCCTAAAATTCTCGACTTTTCCAATTGGCCACCCGAATAATGATCCAGGATCACCGTTGTGTTGAAAAAAAGTTCGAGAGTCGATATTATGTAGAAAATTATTTTTCGACCTAGAGTTTTGTTCCAGATTTTGAAAATCCAACTTGATGCATGTGATGTCTGAAATTCTCGTCTTTTCAATCGGATGTAAGAAAAGTGATTCGGGATCACTACTGCACTCACGAAAATTCGAGAGTCGATATTACACAGAAAGATATTTTTCGACCCCGAGTTTTGCTCCGGATTTTGAAAATCGAACTTGAAGTATGTAAAGTCCGAAAACGTCCCAGGAGTACTTTTTCTGAAAATATGAAATTAGGGTTAAATTAAGGAAGTTCCTTGGTTTCAAAAGCCATGAATACTTGAGCAATTAGTCAAAATACTTCCCTCCAACGGATGACAGAATTGACAATTTTACCCCTCCTGCTCGTGATCATTGTCAGTAGCCCGTTTCGGTCCATCCGCGCTCGAGGAGAATTTATCGAGGAAGTCGCCTCTAATTATCACTCGATACATTCGTGGCTTTTGAACTCAGGTAATTTCTTTAATTTAACTCAAGGATGTTTTCGGGTTGTGCATGCATCAACTTCTATCTTTCAAATTCGCAATTATATTTGGGATTGGAAGATATTTCTCTGCATAATTTTGATCTACGAATTTTTCTGAATGCAATGGTAGTCCCATATCGTTTTTCGGATATCCAATTGAAAAAGTCAAGAATTTCAGGCCTTACGCATGTGAAATTCGATTTCCAAAATTCAGAACAAAACTCTAGATTAAGGAATATTTTTCTACATAACATCGACTCTCAAATTTTTCTGATTACAAGGGTGGTCTAGGATCATTATTCGGGTGTCCAATTGGGAAAGTCGAGAATTTCAGGCCTCACGTGCATTAATTCCAATTTTCAAAATTCGAGATGATATTCAAGACTGAAAAATACTTTTCACGCATAATATCGATCCTCGAACTTTTTTTAACACAATGATGGTCATTTTGGATATCCAGTTAAAAAGATTGAATTTTGAAAATAATCGAACAATTATGATCGACACGTGTCAAAGGTTCGATGTTGATTTTTATCGAGATTCGATGTATGTCGATACAAATTGGAATTCTCACGAAGCCGATCATTTTTTAAATTTTTTAGTTTTGGTGTTTTCATTCCAAAAATACCAACGGATTTTGAGAAATTGAATTTCACCCGATGATACGCGTATGGGTACATACATATATATATATGAACTGATGCTAGGTGAAGTAGTAATGTCACGAGGCTCTAATGTCCATCCGACAGCTCTAATGGACCCTACACATTCTAATCCTTAAGTGCGGTGCTCCAAGCCTATTGAACCTAGTTGTAAGTCCCGACGGTTAGGGCAGTTTTGGGTATAACCAGGGGGAGTAATGGTGTAAGGATATGGTCTAAGTAGATGGAGGTTATCTGCGTAACTCGGAGTAGAGTTATCCTCGTACGTTAACGTTCACGCTTGGTACAACAATTGGGGTAGGAGATAGATTCCTGAGAATCCTATTGTGGTGAATGTCTGTGTGCTATTATTGTTAAATCCAGGTACAGCAATTGGGTAAGGTACGTACTAGATACGTAAGGGAAACACATGCGTGAGGCTTCTTCCAACGTCTAGATATGTCTTAGATCTTGATCTAGAGAAAAGCTGGGGTGAGAGAGTAAGTTCAGGATAGCATCTTCAAACCACTTAGCTATTGGTCTATGATCTCTAGAAACTTCGTCTAGGAATAGTTAGTGTACTGAAAGGTAAGGAACTGATATGCTGTTTGAATATCTTGATAAATATTTGTGAAACTGGAAGATTTATTGTTTTCATATATGGGTTTATTCAAAATGAATCCTTCTCATAAATACAGCTCTTTTCACCAAAAAATAGATGAAAAAATATCTGAATTAAATTCCCACAAAACAGTACCTGTACTAGAAAAACCTGTTCTAAACACGGTAGTCAAGGAATTTAAGTTAGATTCCGATAAACTTAGGAATGATTTCCTAGAACCCCATAATGATGTCAAAAGGAGATGGCTCTACGAGTCTTTCTCTGAAAAATATACCAAGACTCATATCCAGGATAGTTGGACATCATTCATGCTAAAAAACTCCACAAATATCCTATTTTGGGTTTGGTTTGAAAACCATTTCGTACCAAAGAGAATGATTTGTGTAACTCAGAAAACTATAAAGTGGGATCTTGCTAACGCAGACCCGGTTGAGTCAACACATCCACCTTTAGTTACCATCAAAATAATCCATCAAAATGAGGAGATCAAAGCTTCTCCTTTCAAAAAGAAAGTGGACGATTCACTGGCCCCCAATGATATTAAAAACATCTTTGAACAAAATAATTTCACAAATCAGTGTCTCTCCACCATAGGTTCCTAGTTGACTAGGATAGAGCAAGAAGTCACCAAACCTGTAGCCAACCAGGTAGGGATCTCTAGTCATCCAAGCCAATCAAGACCTATACCTATAGAGTCTCTCAGAAAACCTCCTTTTAAACCCCATGAGATCCCAATCTCTAGGAAAAAAGAGTTTAATCGGGAGCTCGAGAGAAAAATAAAAAACATCAATCTCCAGGAAGAATCCACCTCCATGAGTCTGCCCAAAATGGTCATCCCAGACACTCCACTGTCAGGAATAGAGCCAGGAACCCCATTAAAAGCAGCAAAACTAAAGGCACAAGAGTCTCAGGACTCAAATGTCAACGCCATCGATAAAACTGGAGAGTTGAACAAATTAGTGTGGCAAGAACCCCAAAAACCCTACTACACAACCATATCTGCACCAGACCTAGTGCTAGAAGAAAAACCTAGCATTGTCCAAAATAGGTATAGTGCAAATGCTATCTATGAGTGGAACATAGATGGCCAATCAGAATATAACATACTGAGCGTCTTGCAGCATATGACGATGGTGTCAAATGCTTACAAGACCCAGACGCGATTGTCTGACCCAGCTATAACACACATGCTCATAGCAGGATTCACTGGTCAACTGAAAGGATGGTGGGATAACTACCTATCGCACTTTCAACAAAATGAAATCCTGACCAGCGTCAAGACTGATGAAACTGGTGAGATCATATGGGATGGAAACAATAAGGATATCCCTGATGCAGTAGCAACCCTAGTCTTTGCCATCTCCCAACACTTCGTAGGAGATCCCTCTCACCTCAAAGACAAAAACCTAGAGTTGCTGTCAAACCTAAAATGCAAAAAACTGTCTGACTTCAGACAGTACAAAGACACCTTCCTCACTAGGGTCATGTCTAGAGAGGATTGTAACCAGCTGTTTTGGAAAGAAAAATTCTTAGTAGGTCTGCCAACTTTGTTAGGAGAACAAGTCCGAAACGAAATCAAATTCATAAATCATGGCCAGATACCTTACAAAGATCTGAGTTATGGAGAACTCATCAGCTTCATCCATAAAGAAGGTATCCGAATGTGTACTCAGCACAAACTTCAAAATCAATTGAAAAAGGAAAAGGCCCAGACCAGGAAAGAGCTTGGCAATTTCTGCCAACAATTTGATCCCTCTTTTCAGGTCGACAAAAAGGTCGAAAAAACCAAAACCTGCAGTGGGGACTGCCGCAGAAAACATAAGCCCAAACATTTTCGCCATAAGCCTAAAATTCCCTCAAAAGCACAATCCACTGAAAAGAGTGAGAAAAAAATCAACTCCTCTTATAAATGCTTCAAATGTGGGAAAACTGGGCACACCCAGAGGTATTGCTACCTCAACAAAAAGATTCATCAACTAGAAATTGATGAAAAAACCAAAAACCAGGTCTGCAATCTGTTGATAGAGTCCTCTGACTCTGATACAGAATCCTCATCTGCGAGTGAGGAGGGCCTGCAAATGGATGAACTTGACTGGTCATCCGATGAAAAATCGATAAATGTCTTAACAAACGATCAGGAATTCTTGCTAGAAATAGCGGACCAAATCCAAAACCCTTTGTTAAGAAAACAATATCTTGAGAAGTTGAAACAGGGCACTCTCGAAAACGAGACCAAAACCCCTAATTACAACATCTTTGAAATCCTGAAAAGGCATGACAAAAGACGAGCTCATAAAACCTCGTTTTATGCCCAAAAGGAATTTGAAATCTCAAGGAATGAGGTTGACTGCATCAAATTTGAACAGCAGCAGCATTCCTCGATAATTGGTTGACTAGAAGAGCTACTCACAGAGGCTACAAAACCCTCAGCTAGCTCTGGTCAAAACCTCATGAACCAGAATAAAAACCCAAAGGAAACTATGGCCCTGGACCCAAAAGAAAATGACCAGCATGAAACACTAACCATGATAGGAGAACCCTCTCCTAACAGATGGTTGATCAAAATCACGCTTGTCATAAACCATAATCTGTTTGTTGATGCAACTGCTCTGTTTGATACAGGTGCGGACGAAAACTGCATTAATGAACAATTCATCCCTACCAGATTCTATGAAAAAACAACTGAATCACTTTCTTCGGTTAGTGGTACCAAACTTGACATCAAATACAAGTTGAGCAAGGTAGAAGTTGAACAGAATAGAGTCCGGTACAAAACATCATTCTTGCTAGTACGAAACCTTAGCCAAAAGGTCATACTAGGCACCCTATTCATCCAGCTTTTAAAACCGTTCCTTGTCACCTCATCTGGCATAGAAACGCACAAGCTTGGAAACAAAATAAAATTCCATTTCATCCCTGATAAATGTATTTACAAAATAGAATAATACATTTTGCGCAGGAAATGGCCATGGAATCTGCTCAAGAGTGGTTACACAAATGGCTGTTAGAACTGTGGCAAGACGACAGCCTTGAGAAAATACAAAATGACATACAGGACGGGGAAACGGAATCCATGGACCGTATCTTCACTGCATACATCCACAATATCTGTGCCCTCATCGATCATCCTGTATCCCATGTGCTATGTGCTTTCTTTGACAGGCATTGCAAGGACATCCCTCCATGCGATTCAAAATCCTGTTTTCAGCACATTAACTCCACTTTAAAAACCCGGGAGGACTATGAGTTGGTCATAGGCCACCTGGCATTACAGGCTCCTGTAAGGATAAATTTAAACATAAATCTGCAATAACATTTTCATGTCTTGCAGGAAAATGGATTTCCCCTAGTTCGACCAGGACTCTGGCAACTCCTCTTTGGAGAAACAAAAAAGAGGGAATCTACCTCCAAAAAAGCGATTCCGGATAAAATCCAGCCCCACGGCTTGGAAGCCTGATCCCAGGCAACAACTCATCTTGGATAATTTATGGTCATCCATAAAGGATCCTCAAAAGGGTGAGGAAACCATGAATGCATTGGTCCTTCCTCTGGAGGAACTATGCAATAGCAGAACTTCCTTGCAGCAGGAATTCTGCCTCAAAATCGATTTGCTGCAACAAGAGCTATCCCTCCAAAAAGCTAAGACTCAAGCCTTCCTTCAAAACAGGTTAGTTGAGTTCGATAAATTCACAAAGCACTTTGCAGAAATGCAGAGAGAAAACAATGCTCTGAAAGAAAAAATCAAAAAGAGTGAAAAAAGGAGAGATATTCTGAAAAAAGAAAACGAGTGCTTCAAAAAAGAAATCAAAAGCCTCGTTTCAAAAAGAATAGAAGTGTTAGAGTTTTCTGAGTCCTGCCTCAGGGAAAAAGACGCTCTCGAAAAAGAAAACATAAAATTCAGGCAGGATTTGGAGTCATCATCAACTCCATCGATAATTCGGTCTCAGGATCTCTCAAAACCTGTGACTGAAAAAATATTTTTCAAAAAACCATTGAGGTTACTCTCTGTGGCATTTTCCCACAAGCAGGAGAAATCCTGTTCTTGTCAAAACTTCCTGAGGACCTTGTCTCGAAAATTTCTGAGATAAGCCTTGTCAACACCCCATTTTGGCTCATCGGCTCCCAGACAGAGCAGCAATAGCAACTCCGGTCATAGGCCTCGCATGCACACTAGAACAAGGTCCGGAATACCCAAAAAGGAGCCATGGCAAGTAAGGACAGACAGTCACTGAAAGGAGATACATCGAATCAAAGAAAGTTTAAGTTCATCAGACACGTGATTCATATCTCCCACCAATTGCAAGAGGGATTCAAGCACTCATACAGAAGGCAAACCGGGGCTCACTCTCAACGGAATAGAGGAGATGTGAAGACCGGGCACATCAGAAAACACAAGCACAGATCAGAAGCCTATCCCGAACGCATTCAGGGAATCGACCATAAAACTCAGGCAAAAGCCGAGAACAGTCCAAATGCACGGGCTTAACAGACAGAGCAAGGTTTATTTTGACAGAACAGAGGATGCAGACATCTTCGGCACGTCAAATATCCCCATAATTCCCATTGAAGTGCAAACTACCCATTCAGGGGCAAAATGGTCATTTACCTCCTAGGGGCAAAATGGTCATTTCCTCTATTTAGAAAGGGCAAAATGGTCATTTGGCATCAGAAAAAGGTCCCTGGGCCCACCGTTCTGTGAAAACGGCAAAATATGCCAAAACGACCGGCACAGAGCGTAGATGCGGGATCTGCAGACAGAAATGGCCAATTCAATTCTGTTTGACCGGAATGAGCAAAAGTCAACCCTCGACCCTTGGGTAGGGGCAGAATAGTCACTCGGCCCGAATAAAATGTAGAACAGGCAAAAGGAGCAGAATAGTGTGCAAACCACTGAATAAGCGTCGGAAACAGTCAATTTCAGTTCCAGGCCTTCGACTCGAGCAAAATTGACCCGAACTTCACGAGACATATAAAATGTCTCAAAGTACTTAAACACGACAAATTCGGATCAATTCGATTCATTTTACGTGCACATTGATCATTCAGCGAACATTCAGTGAGCATTCGGTGCAAAAATGTATAATGCACGTAAAACCGCACCACGAATGTCCCGAATTTATTCCTCGAGTCACGTGATCACTCAAGACAAGTCAAATATTCCCATGAGACAATCCAAGTACTTCCAAGAGGACAAAGAGGTCAATAGTGGGCTCATTTGATTCGGTTTTTTTCGAAGATCGCCGATTTTGCCGTAACTCGAGCTACAGAGCTCGGAATCGCTTCAAACCGGAGCCAGAACTTCACCAATTTTCTTCCAAACCTTGTGGGACCCTCCCTTACCTCATGGTTGACCTCAAGACGTGTGGATCCCACCAAGAGAAGTCGGCAGCCCACCATTCCCTCTCATGGCCGAAATGAGCAACTTGCATGCTCTTCCATGCCAATTCAAATTCAACTCATGCCAACCCATTGCCAACCAATTTGGATCAGATCTAACACCTCATTGGACCCCTCTTGCACCGGCCATGGCAATTTGCAAGGCTAATTGCACTTAAATCCACTCAATTTTGCAAAATGGCCCTTAATCCTCCTCTATAAATACCCATGGGTATTCTTCATTCAAGACAACCTTTGCCATCAGCCATTCTGTCCCAAAACACAGCCAAAATACTCCCAAAAGAGCCTCTCAAGAATCCTTGTTCGTTCAGCAAAAAGAAGCCACCGGAATCCAAAGAAAATTGCCGGAAAACAAACCGTTTTCCTGCGACCATCCACCCAACCTAGCCCAAACATTGAATTGAACACATATCCCACATGCTTTCGACCTCCCGAGTCCATTGGTGGTGTTAGATTTGTCGTTTGAGGCTCCTAGCTACCCGAACTAGACCAGAACAGAAACAGGCGCAGAGACCGGTTCAGTGGGCAGTCCGGGTTTTGTCCCGTGCCTATTTTTAAACCGAACCTTTCTTGAAAATCTAACTCAAGCAAACCCTTATAAACTTCCGAAGGATCATTCCAGAGGAAGGAGACCTCAAACAAAGCTTTAAAACTCATTCAAAACAAGAAAACCAAAACCGGATTGAAAAAAGACAGTTTTTGGTACTTACCGGTTTTCTTGCTTTCCGGGTTAGCGCAGGTCCCCGCACGTCCCAAGTCACCCATAGACGTCACAAGCACCCTCTTGGGAGGTGCCACAAGTCAGGCCAGTTCAAAAAGCCGACCGGAGCCACCAGCTCAAGCCGGCCAAAGTTGGGTGGTTCTCTCGGGTGAACAGTATCCGACCGGTTCAACACCACTTCTTGCCGGTTTTCAGCAACTATTCCGACTTATTTTCGACCCTTGAGGCCAGGTATGCTCCTCCCCGACTTAGAGAAGGCTAGGACTCTTAGTCTTTAGGCTTGTGGGGCATAAGGCGGGATTCATTTATTTGCTTACAAGTTTCGTTTATGCATTTTTATTCCGTTATTCCGAACATGTAACGATGTATGCTCGTGGATGAATGCGTGTAACTCATCATGTTTTACTTATCGCACTGTTGATGCATGAGCCGGTGCCGTTTTATCAATTCTGCCCGAATGGTTGCATAAAAATACACGAGATCATGGCGGCACCGACTACGCTAAAATGAACCATAAAAACGTGAGAAAAGACCATAAACTTGAGTAAAGAGAACATTCCTAACTCAAGGGAACCGAGAGATCCCGCGGGCATACCTCTTAAGGGGCTGGGACAGTATTGATTTCCTTAGGTTATCAAACGGTCTCTTTTCTTCGATTACTGGCCGGTTCTCACCGAACCATAACAAGCGGAAACTAAAAGACTTTCACAAAGCCAAGAGCAAACACGAACCAAAAGCACATATGTCGGTAATGGACTAATCATGCACGCGATAGAGAACCAAACAGAAGCAATCTAAAACAGACTTACACATACTTCCAAATTGTCTGTCAAACAAATTTCAGATAACAACCGGCATAATCACGTAAACTCGGCGTAAATACACCGTTTGCTTGCATCCATGCACCCACATGCACTTATCAGTTAGCATGCTTTATTTTCTGCATTACTTACTGCATATACATGCCTGTACTTGTCTGTTATTTGCTGAACTCATCGCGGTTCAAGCCTGAACTCATAAGAAACGATTGCATGGGGTCCAACGCCCCAAAAATCATCGATCACGGGTCCAACACCCATGCACACTGAGAGCGCGCAACCCGAGTGCGGCATCGGGTCTTGCATCGACTCAACATCCCAATCTTAGTGATGTCTAAGTGGAAAAACAACTCGGATAGGATGAGTGAGTCGTGGTCAGGACATGACCCTGGAGCTCGACCAGTCCCACGGTTGTCTTGAGAGTCAAGCGACTCTTCTGTTATCCGTCGGTCCGGTCGGACCCGACCCCCGGCTCCATGAGCCCCCGCGTTGCATTAATTTCGGTTTCGGTCCTTCAAAACTCACGGCATGCACGAGTGGAATATTTGGCTTGATGCAAATCGACCGGGTCTAAAACACAGTACAGCGTATGTATCTTCAGTTATGCAAGCATTTCTGTATTTTCATTCAGTCAATGTAAGGACCCCAGTCGATGAGCAGAAAAGGCCTGAGAGTGCTCACGAATTTACGGTGTCAAGACGGGCAAGGATTGTGCAACTTAACTCACGCGGTAAATAAACAAAAACAGCAAGCCATAGACAAACAGAGTACCGAAAGGGCGTACGGGATATAGGCCCATACGTAACCGAACTCCCGAATTTGGAACTCAAGTTCCGCCAGACCATATGCCTTAGCACACTAGGTGTATCCATACCCCTAGACCTGGGTACTTACCGGCCCTCGACTCCGTGTAAGTGGCGACTCCTTCTCACGCATGTCCGTCATGCGTCCCCCACGGGAAGGTGGACACTCCCAAGCCGCGCGAACGACCCGCATGCATGCGTGCCTCGACGAGATGAACATTCGGGTGCGCACAAGCCTCCAGGAATTTTCCTCAAACATAATTTCCTTTTTCACCAGGATCCTCCAGTTCTGTGTTAGCACACCAAAAGGGACTGACGAATGGTTCTGGAATTGGGAACCAAAAAAACCGTTTTCAAAATGATTTTCAAAAACCCTGCGACTTACATAATGAAGATGAAGCTTATGAAAGAGCTGATATCTTAATGATGGACGGTTGCAGGCATAATCTGGAGTTATCTATACCCAGATTCAGTTTTTATGTTTTTCCTTTAAAAAACCATTTTAATAAACACCACTTCGATTTCTGTGATCTTCTGAAATACGGGATTCTCAAATCTATGATCCTCAAACTAGAAGATGCACATCGGTTAGAACTCCAATCCCTTTTTGGGAACAATGCCTGGAATCTGATCACCAAATCACTGAGACGCTCTGCCAGTCTCTCCATCCTTATTGAGTCCTCTCCTCCGGAGTGGATTTCCCCCATAAAGGTTCAGCCTGCTATTCATTACATCTTAGTTTCTCCAGTAGATTCCAAGGTCATCCTACCTCTGGAAGCAAGATACTGGACTAGTGGAGGTCAAATCATAACTCAGATCAGCAAATGGTGTGCTTGGGTTCGGGTTAACAAATGGAACTGGTTCAAATATCCAAGCCATATTCTTCAGTTCTCAAGTAAATGCCAAAGGGTTTTCCTTCAGATATCTCTTGTCGACAAGCCATTGCAACCAAGGTTCAGCATCGTCATGATCAGTGGCTACAAAAGTTCGCGGAAGAGATTAAGATGGGACCTAATATTGCTTACGAGCAATCCTGATCTAATTGCTAAGCCTCAACACCCGAGAGCGTCCGCCCACTATTTTGACACGTGGATCATTATCAGACAAAAAACCTTTCGGCTCACAGGCTATGCCCCACATTCAGCGCAGTCTCCGGAAGCGTCCCACCACTACTCTAGTGGTATCATAACGGACAAAAAACCTTTCGGCGAGCGTGCCCGACATAAAGCAGCAATCTGTCACTATTTGCGACAAAAAAGGCACTGTAGACCCATTTTCTTTCGTCCTTCTGTTGTGCAAGCTGTACCGAATTGCTTGGACGGCGTATTCAGTTGCCCACTGTGCTTGAGGAAGGTTCCCTCTTGGACGGTTGAATGGTATTGGAGAGCCGATCAGGGATTGTGTTGGAATTGATAAACTGACCACTTCCCTTGAGGATCCCTTGTCCGCACGATGTGTGAGAGACTAGGGGGCAATTTTATCTATCTCTCATTTTGCTCTCATTTTGCTACGGTCACCCACCTCGGGGCCACACCTCTCAACCTAAAGGGGATAAGCTCTCCTTTTGCCTCGACCGCCCACCTCGGGATTTTCAGTCGTGCCTCTATTTTGCCCCAGCTTTTGCCTAGGCCGCCCCAAAAGGGATTTTCGACTTAGCGGGCTTGATTCTTTTATCTCTCGAGTTTGCAAAGGCGAAGGTTTCGAAGGATTCAACCTCCGAGTGCATTATTTTTGTCTCCGTCGAGGAGTTGTGTCTGCTGCTGCCCTTTTGTCGGGGTTTGTTGATTTCTCAGGATTGGTGATGCCAGAGTTTTAAATCTCGATGGTGCCTTGTTTTGTTTATTGGCGGGTTTTTCCCACGTCTTTTCTCTCTCTCTTCATTGGCGAGTTTTTCCCGCTTCTTTTTGCTCTATTTTTTTTTCTTGCAGCGAGGGTTTGTTTTGTGACCCATGTCTTTGTTTGAAACTCCTCGATTTTGCATTGCCAAGGCCACTTTGGTGTGCTTCGCCTCGTGGAGACTCGTTGTGTGTTGCTAGCCCTATTTTGTGAGGGCCGTCTTTCTTATAAGTTTGACACTTGTGCACTCGAAAGCTGAACTTCGTGTCATTTGCCCTTACAAGCGTTACATGTGAATTTCCCCTGTTGTCTAGGAAAAGAAAATGTCAAATTGCCCCATGTGAAATAGGGAACCGAGGTTGCCCCGGTGTGAATGTTGAACGGGGATGCCCCGGTCTTCATTTGTTGAAGTGGGCTGTGGTAGGTGCCTGGTGCGATGTCTCCGATCATCTCTTATTGTCCTTTTACAATGCGTACCTTTCCGAGGGCACACGCTGTTGAAGTCGCTGGATGTTCGAGGAAGACGGTTGCATCGATGCTGAGTGATTCACTCAATTGTACTCGTCTTCGACTTTGTAGGGGGTACCTCATCGTCGGACACCTCCCTCGTCAAAGTATAAGGAAAGGGTTCGAGACAAGTTCTCGGGGAAGCGTGAACTCGTGCATCGCTCTTCGCCTGTGGTCAATGTGCCCCTGTGAATGATGACAAAGAAGACAATGCATTAGGCGATTATGCGGGGGAATATATGGTAAGAAATATGGGGTGGTCCCATGGGAAAATCCCTTTTTGTCCCACGCGCGACCCATTGGGTGCCGCGTGCAGACGACATTTGTTTCCGAGAATCTGATCATCACCACTCTGGAGTAGTTAGACCGTGACTGAGGTCACACATAAGCATGTTTTCCCTAGTTACGAGTAGGCGTGTGTAGTCATCCTAGGGAAGGCTCGAGGAGCCGGGTCCTATCAGCACCCCATTTTGGTCATCCGGTTACAACAGAGGACTTCCGACCAAAGCTCGGGACACTATTCACGATCGGGAAACCGGAGGTGAACATGCGGGCACAGGGTCATGAATTACGGGAAAGAAGCATGGTCTACTAGGAGAGCACGAGAGGGTAATCGGAGGAGTGAACAGACGACAAGCCCCGAAAACAGCAGAGACTGACACTGTGGCACGATTCATTACTGAATCACCGGAGTGTCGAAAGGTGCCCAATGTGGGAATCTAAAAATCCCTCCCGGTGCCAAAGTGACCAATGACGCGGCCGGGCGCGTTTCGGAGGCATCCTGCTTAAGCCGGGACGCCCCCGAACTCTCACAGACGCCTTTTCTGACAGGGCTCTCGGGAGGCCCGATCCACTGACAAGTAAACGACACCCGGAAACGGACCTGCACGCATCCGGGGACCATCGGGATCATGGAACAAGTCTTAGATGGCCTTTCGGAACCTGACTTGGTTTCCCGATGGATGTTTCAGTGGTCACAAACGCCTCCCGGCGAACCTTCGGGGCACATTCATGGAAAACAAAGAACACAGAGGAAGCCCGGTCACGAGTCCCTAGGTCTCCTCCGGTTAACGGTCTTCGGTCAGGGACGGCGAGCCAACGATCCCGCACAAGACAAAAGGCTCACCGAGACGAGCACTACGATGCACAATGGAGCAATTGGAGAACGGGGACACTCAACTCCACTCTGAATATCCAAACGGGGCAAAACCGACTCTCGAGGCGCCGAGTCACTCGAACATTCGTTCACATGACATATGGCGATATTGGACTCATTCAAATCCTCTTCGTACAAGCATTCCAAGTCTATTAATTAATCGGACATCGGGGATCGGACGCGCGCTCAATCAAGTCTCGAGCTTCTCTCGGCTTTTCTCCTAATCAAATGGGACCCACAGCTCAGCCAAGCCAAGCCTCCAAGCCACGGCTCCACCGCCCAAGCCACGGCTAGATCCCCTTTGGCCGGCGGCTCCAACCTCAAGAGCTTCCCCCCACCACAAATTCAAATATCTTCTTACACACACTCACATCTATCACCTCCCATCACCTCCCATCACTCTTCCTCTTGCTTCCCCTACACTCTAAGTGACCATTTCCCCTCCCCAATCCCTACTTGAAATTCGGCAACCCACTAAGCACCTCCTAGGCACACTTAACTTTCTCTAATTGTCTCATTAAGCTTCCCTCTATAAACCCTAGCACCATTAACCTTAATCACTTCTTCAACTTTATTCTCTTTCAAGCCAACATCTCTCCAGAAACCTCTCAAGCCCCAGCCCTCTCCCTCTCTTTCGTTCAGCCCTTATCAAGGCCGAAACCGGCCAAAATCACCGGAAAACCGCCCGGTATTCCGATAACCACCCGACCCGACTTAAGCCAAAAATCACCAAACTCCCTAGCCTATATATTTCCCACCCCCTAAGTCCATTTCCGGGCTTAGATTTTTCATTTGAAGCCCCCATCATCACGTTTCAGCCGTGCGAACAATCAGGTCACAAGGACGCCACCCGCGTGCACCCAGACTTCAACAACGTGCCATTTCCTCCCACGACTTTGCCGAGTCGTGCCATCACATTCAAAGGGTCACGGTTCGAGGGCCGATCCACCGTGTACAACCACCGTTTCACCCGTTTCCTCTTTACCGGGTTCTTTGTTTTTTACTGAACTTTCTCTCACTGTTTCGAGCTTATCTAGGGCTTGGCAGGCTCGGGACTACCCACGAACGTTTAGATCCATCCCTTAAGAGTCCAACGAGTCCAATCTTGCACCGTGCCGTGGTCGGAGCTAGCGTGCCCACTCCATTTTCTCCAAGCTGCCGCTGCCACCACCTTATGGCTGCCCACTGCCCGTAGCTTCCAGCCGAGTCTTGCGACTCTCAAGGCCGCTCCGCCGACTCTTTCCCTCGTGCATCGAGGCTAGGTAACATCCCTTTACGACTTAGAGAAGCTAGGATCCTCGATATTTGCTTGTATGAAGTGATAACATGATTTAAAGAACCAGGAAGCATGAAAGATGTCATTTTTCTTTCGGATCTAGGTTCCCATGCAAGCCATGCATCGTATGTATTTTATTTTTTTTTATCACGACCACATGCCGTATAATCATGCATGCACAGCGTGAAATGGTCCGAATCAGTAAGGATGAGACCGTCATAGACTCGAGAAAGCCATAGAGCCTCTCGGCCGAACCTCATAAAAGGAGGGGCCGTGAGCCTCTTTGGCTCTCTAGAGTCCATGACCCTCTCATCCTTCCCGATTTAACCATTTTCACGGTCGTAATGTCCATAACCGTGGTTAAGACGCGATTGCATGATGGGAAAGGCTCGGAATCTCGAAAGGAGAGGCCTTGGAGGGTTCGGTTGTGCCAAGGGGACCTACGGCCATCTTCCTCGTGATGGGGCCGTGAGGCTCCTTGGTCCACCCGAAGCCTTAGGGCTCTTCTTCCTTGAGACCGTGCGGTTCACGTGAGTTATTTCCAAGTTCATCGTTGAGTGAGTTAATATTGTTTCGTTGATTCCTTGAATACGGTGTTTTGAGTGTATCACGTGTTTATTTGTGTAAATCGGGGTCGTGTTGATGTCGATTTAGTGAAATTGTGTGCTATACTCACGTGCATTTTATATGATGTATGCAAGGGACGATTAGGAATGATGTGAGAGACCCACCGAAACCCAAATCGGGTCAAGGAGCATTCGGCCAATTACCCTGGGGGGGGGGGGGGGCGACTGCTCCGTGACCTCTTTTGGAGTTCCGGTTGGCCTCTTCATCATTCCGAAGTTGATCCTTGGAATTGTTCGTAATTACGCTTCCTTTTAATCGTTGTCTACACGTTTATTATTTGCTAGGCATGTCGGTTTCGGATAACCACCCGTTAAATCCACCTATCGCCCATCAAAACCGTAACCGCAATGTGGAACAATAATCACCGAAGAATCTCACAAACGGGAAAATGGGACGTGTCATTCGATTAATTAAACTACTTGGACTAAATAATTGGATAAATTGATTATTAATTCGTAAGCGCGTCGATGGTTCACGGAACGGCGAGAATGCCCTTTTCCTTAAAAAGCCCACAATTTCAAAACACCGAGACGTGTAACACGAATAGAATCGACGTCTAGTGAGTACTCGCGTGCTACGACTCGAGTCCGGGCCCGATTTGAGGCGGCTCGAGTCGGGACGCGCGAGTCCTCCCTAGACTTCTTCGTGTCACACGATCTTTAATTTGTACACGAACACCCCACATTTTATTATCCAAGGGCATAATCGTCATTCCGAGATTCACCGATATCCTAGGCGTTAGGGGGTTGGAAACACTTCGATCTATGGGCGAGAAAGGGCAACCCGTCTGGGGGCGAGTTTCATTCGCACGGCCCATTCCGTTCACTTTCGGTGTTTCTATCTTCCTATTGTAGATTCGGTGGCGAACATTTTATTTCAGTTACAAAATACGAAGAACCGGATTAATCATGCACTCGATTTAAACGAACATTAGATAATGGGTAGGTGGAATATTAGATTTCAATCTAGAGTCAAAATACGAGTTTGGCTAATTCGGTGAAACCGCACTGTCATCTCACTGAATAAGAATCTTAAAACAAATTTACACACGTAATTGGCTTAGAACCCTATTCTAGTCCACCATCTATGTTTGCCTAGGTTAGACGCATTGTTTGTTAATCAATCCCGGTTAATAATTGATTAAATCACGTACACTCAATCTAATACACCATTTGTCTGTATTCACCTCTATTTGTCAGTTGTTGTCTGTTTCTCGTCGTTTTTTTTATCATTTTTCTTCTGTTTTCCATTTGTCTTTGCTAATTTGCTGCGGTTAGGGCCCGAACTCGTAGGTTACGTGTTGCACGGGGTCCAACGCCCCAAACCACCGAACACGAGGTCCAACACCTCCTAACTCACTGAGCGCGTGCAACCCGAGTGCGGAATGGGATCTAGCCTCGATTCACCATCATACTCCAAACATGGCCTATGTGGAAGGCAATTTGGATTGGATGGGTGAAACGGGTTTAGATATCACCCGGGAGCTCGATCGGTCCAACGGTTACAGTGGGAATCAACCGGTTCTCCTGTAAACCGTTGGATCCATCGGACTCGACCCCCGGCTCCTTGTGCCCGCGTTGCCTTAATTTACTTATCGGTTATTCAAAACACACGGTGAGTCGGAGCGGAATATTGGCCCCACATAAACCGATCGGGATCCATTTACTTATTCAGTTATACTTTGTAATTATTTGAGAGGACATTGTGAGAATTTCATTTGTATATTCACTCATTCACTTGTAAGCATCCCCGATCGGTGAGCGAGAGGTCCGAGTGTCGAATCGGTTAAGTTGGTCTATCGTCACCAAGAGATGAGTAAGCTTGAATAATCGTGGTCTCGGTTCGCGCAGGGAATTGCCATCACGGTTTGATGAACTGTAACGATAAGATAGTGAACCGATCCCTCGACGCACAAGCCTACTCGCCTTTCGGGTTCTTGGCCCAATTCAATCAATTCACCGACTTTACAGTGTTAAAATGGGTGAGTCAAGTGCAACTCTAAATCATGCGACAAATAAATAAAATGGCAAGCCTAGCAAGCTAGAGTACCGAAAGGGCGTGCGGGATATAGGCCCGCACGTAATAGAACCCCCGAATTCGGATTTTTCGGTTCCGTATGACCATTGCCTTAGTATTTAGGTGTACCTTGTACCCCTAGGCTAGGGTAACTTGTCGGCCCTCGACCTCCGGGTCATAAAATGGCAAGTGGCGACTCCTTCTCACATGCGTCCGTCACGCGTCCCCGGGAAGGTGGATACTCCCAAGCCACGTTGCATAGGCTTCGCGCATGCGTGCCCCGACGAGATAAAATTCGGGTGCGCACAACTCCCATGAGGACAGGTGAGTCGAACAGGTCCAACAGAACTAATAGGGCGTTTTCGAGACTGTCCTAATGCTCCATTGAAGGATTTGTTCATGTCGAGAGCCCATTTGTGGGAATGCATTTAAATTAAACCAAAAGAGAGTTTAAAGAAGACTGCGTGTGTTCCCCCAGTGTTTAGTCGGCGACCACAACGGAGATGGATGAGATCCATTCTTTGTTCGGAGGCATGACCGTGCTGGTATCTCCTGTGATCGAGAGTTGGGTCATGCTCTGTTTGTGGAGCTGTCACTTCCGGTCTTTGCAGTGGAAGGACTAGACTTGCTCCTCGGAGTATCGCTTGGATGAATTTGAATCCAAGTCGATTTTGGATTTCAGATGAGCCTAAAAGCAGTAAATGTTGGGTCGGAGCCCAAAAGCAGTAAATGCTGGGTCGGGGCCCTATGCTGGACCGAAGCCCAAAAGTGGGGCTGAAGCCCGATGCGGGGCCGAAACCCAAAAGTAAATGCAGGGCCGGAGCCCAATGCAGGGTCGAAGCCCGATGCAGTAAATGCATGCTCGATAAGAAAGTGCAAGAGATGTAAAAGCAAAGGTCAATGTTGGGGAACAGCGTAGGGCGCTGCAAAGCGGTGACTCTGATTTGCTTGCGATCTTGCTCTGTGGAGCAAGAATAGGGACTTAGTGTTGAAATCCCAAGGAGCTGGATGAGAGACGTTTATTGTCTCAATTGTGGTCGCTCAGTATTCAGGCTGTCTTCTTGTTGAGAATTTCCTACAATGAGAAAAGAAAACAATGAAGGAGCATGAACTGTTCAGGATTTCAATGCAAGAGTTAGGGAAGCGAACTAGCCAGGTAGGCGTCGTGCGAGCACACCAAGAGACATGCATTGATACGTTGAGCATGCGTGTATGAGTTGGTGTGAACATGCCTTGACATGTGTGAGGCGCGCTTAGTCACTAGTAGATGCGCAGGGTCTTGCGGAGAGATGTGCATCTGATCACGCGGTGATGCTCTCTGTTAACAAGAAGTTAGTGTCGGTTAGTCTCACCTAGGAAGGTGGGTCAGCCCTCGGTCCATAGCTCGCCTTGCCATGGAGGAAGGGTGAAGGTCGCAGGTGGTCTACCCGCAAAGGTTGGCACGACTCGCCGGTCATGCCGGGTGGGTGACCGGGATGGACGGCCTCTGGACATAGCATGTCTCGCCATGGAGAGGTCAAAGACCGCGGGTAGTCTACCCGCAAAGGTTGACACCACTGGCCTGTCGTGCGGGGTGGGTGGCCGGGATGGACGGCCTCTGGTCATAGCACGTCACGCCATGGAGAGGTGAGACCGCGGGTGATCTCCCCGCGAAGGTTAGCACAACTCGCCTATCATGCGAGGTGGGTGGCCGGGATGGACGGCCTCTGGTCATAGCACATCTCGCCATGGAGAGGTGAAGACCGCGAGTGGTCTACCTTCGAAGGTCGGCACAACTCGCCTATCGTGCGGGACATGGTAGTTGCTGTGCAAACATCGGATGCAGGCAATGTATGAATTTTCAAAAGCTAATGTCGTTGCATTGATTTGATTCAAGTTTCCAGATTTACGAAGATGGTTCATTTGAAAAGGGGAACTTAAGCAATAAACCAATGCAATGTCCTAGTTTGTTTGAAAACATGCATGCAGTGTAGAAAAGTAAAGTATAACTGTATCTGTTACAATGTACATCGCTCATTATAGAAAAACAACAAAAGGCCCGCCTAAAAGAAAACTAGGGGCCGACTCAAAGACCGAACTTTGGGTCGGTTGACGGCATGAAGGCAATTTTGGTCCAGCATGACGGTCCCTGTTTATGCATGGTTTCAGTGTTCTACTGGAAAAACCACTAACTAGGGATGGGGGCTCCTGATTTAAGGGTATCAATTCCTTGAAATCGAGCGAGGATCATTGGGGGCCGGTTCGGTGGCAGAGCCTACTCGATCCGTTCCTTTACTCGGAACCTCTGACTAACCTAGCTTCCTATTTTGGCGCCCATGGGATTTCAGGCAAGGTACTTAGAATTGCGCTAGAATGATGCAATGCAAAATGCAGAAAAGTAAATGTGCGTAAAATAAAGGTACGAAAAGCGATAAATAAACATGCAGGCAAGCAAACGAATCGAGCCTGAACCCACTAAGTATGTCCCCAGTGGAGTCGCCAAGCTATACGGACCCGAATGTGGACTCTCATCGGGGCCCGCATGCGCGCTTTTGGATCGCGCGGCTTGGGAGTGTCCACCTTTCCATGGGGACGCGTGACAGACACGAGTGAGAGAAGGAGTCGCCACTTATCATTTTACGACTCGAAGGTCGAGGGCGGATAAGTTACCCGGGGTCTAGGGGTACAGAACACCTAGTTTGTTGTTAAGGCATTGGTCTGTGCAGAACCGGAAAGTCCGTGTTCGGGGGTTCATGTTACGTGCGGGCCTATATCCCGCACGCCCTTTCGGTACTCTGGTTTGCTAGTCTTGCATGTTTTCTTATTTATCGCGTAGATTAAGTTGCACTCGGCTCGCACGTTTTGACACCGGAGATTCGGTGAACTAAACGATGTCGGTGGAGAAGCCGAGAGAGAAGTAAACCCATGTGTCGGGGAATTGGTTCACAATCTTGTGTTACAGTTCATCGAACCATGGAGGTTGAATCCCTGCGTGAACCAGAACCGCGAGTTCTTAGGATTACTTTTCGCAGGGCAAGTATTATACTGATTCGATTAATTCGACTCTCGGACCGTTCGCTTACCGACTGGAATTCTTACATAATGAATGTGCAGAATAAAAGTCCTTACAATGCACTCGAAAACAATAAATACAAATTACAAATGGCCAAATTCCAGTCGACTCACGTTCGGTTATTATTCCACTCTAACTCACCGTGAGTTTAGGGAAACACCGAAAATTGAAATTCAATGCACGCTCTCACTAAATAGGGCGTTGGACCCTGTGAGTGTTGATTAGGGCATTGGACCCTGTGATCGATGATTACGGCGTTGAACCCTAATATCATTCGGCCTAGGGATCAAGCTTGACCCGCATGACAAACAGGTGCAGAAAGGTAACACGCAACATGTTAATAACAGACAAAGTATTTGTTACTGTCAAATGTACGTGTCTTAGCAAGTTTATTGACCCAGGTGTGTTTTTGCAGGCAAATGCCATATTCTAAGCAAGCAATCATGTTCAAAATATTTAGCATTCGGCTTTGCTTTTGAGAACCTGATGAACAAGATATTCGTAGTCAAGTCTCATGTGTGTGGATTGTTTTTACAGTGATTCGGTGTTGTGACACTGAATTACCACTGAATTGATCCAAACTTGTATTTTGACTCTAGATTTGGAACCTAGAGTTCCACCTAACCATTTTCTAGCATTTGGTTAAGTCGAGTGAAAAGATTAGTGTCAGCACCCCATTTTGGTCCACCGGCTCCAACGGAGGACTTCCGACCAAAGCTCGGGACACTATTCACCATCGGGAAACTGGAGGCAAGTAGGCGGGCACAGAGTCATGGATTGCGGAAGAAAAGCCTGGTCCACCGAGAAAGGCGGAGAAGAGCCATCAGAAGAACAGACAAACAAGGAATCCCGAAAACGACGGAGCTGGCACTATGGCACTATTCATCACCGAGTCACCGGAGCACCGAAAGGTGCCCAATATGGGACTCTAAAAATCCCTCTCAGTGCCAAAGTGACCAAAGACATCCGAGCGCGCTCCGGAGACATCCTGCTTAAGCCGGGACACCTTGATCCCTCACAGACGCCTTTTCTAACGGGGTTCCGGGAGGCCCGACCCACTGACAAGTAAAGGGCATCCGGAAACGGGCCTACAGGTACCTAGGGACCACCAGGGTCGGGGTACGAGCTTCAGATGACCTTCCGGAATTTGACTTGGTCTCCCGAGGGACGTTTCAGTGGCCACAAACGTCTCCCGGCGAGCCTTCGGGGCACGTCCACGGAAAACAGAGACCACAACGATCCCCGAGCACCTCAAGACGTTCAGAGAGCACTGAGAAGACCCCGATCACAAGTCCCTAGGTCATCCCGGGCCAACGGCCTTCGGTCGGGGACAACGAGCCAACGATGTCCCAAGAAGCAAAAGGGTCGCCGAAACGAATGTTGAGATGCACAAAGAGCAATCGGGGACCGGGAGCACTAAACTCCACTCCGAACGCCCAAACAGGGCAAAACCGACTCTCGAGGTGCCGAGTCGCCCGAACATTCGTTCACGCGACGCATGGCGATATTAGGCTCATCCAAATCCTCTTCATTCAAGCATTCCAAATCTATTAATTAATCGGGCATCAGAGATTGAACGCGCGTACAATCAAGTCTCGAGCTTTTCCCGGCTTTTCTCTTAGTCAAATGGGACCCACAGCTCAGCCAAGCCAAGCCTCCAAGCCGCGGATCAACCCCAAGCCACGGCTCAACCCCAAGCCACGGCTCAATCCCTAAGCCACGGCTCAATTCGGTGGCTCAAACCCAAGAAGCTCCCTCCACCACACAAATTCAAATATCTCTTACACCTTCTTACACATATCTCCCATCCATCACTTCCCATCACTTCTCCTCTTGCTTCCCCCACACTCTAAGCGACATTTCCCCATCCTAACCCCTCTTCAAAAATTCGGCAGCCCCATAAACCCCCTCTAAATCACACTTAATTTCACTAATTTTGCATCATTAGCCTTCTTATATAAGCCTCTTGGGTCATTAACTTAATCACAACTCAACTTCCATCATCTCTCTAGCTTTCTCACTCTAGGAAACCCTCTCCAAGCCCTCTCAAACTTCAGCACTTTCCAGAAGTCGTCCATCTTTCCCTCAGCCCGTCCAAGGCCGAAAATGCCGGAAAACTCAACCGTTTTCCGGCGACCGCCATCCAACCCGATCCAAACTTGACCAAACTTCATATCCCACATGTTTTCGACCTCCTAAGTCCATTCCGACCTTAGATTTTTCATTTGAAACTCCCAGCACTTCGTTCCAGCTCTGTCCAGATTCGGGTCCCTAGGGCGTTTTCCCGGTTTCTAAGCGAGTTCTTCCTTCTCGACTTAAGCAAGCTCAACCAAACTTCATATCCCACATTTGTTCGACCTCCCGAGTCCATTTCCGGTGTTATTTTTTTGATTTGAAGCTTCCAGCTTGCCGAACCAGCTCTGTCCAGAACCGAGTTCCCTAGACGGTTTCACGGTTTCCCGGGCTTCTTCGACGCCATTCCTTCCCACGACCATGGCGAGTCGTGCCATCACTTTCTAAGGGTTCCTCATTACCCTCACTCTCCCCCGTGACGGGTTGGTCACGTGCCGAGAGCCGCTCAACCGCGCAAGACCGCCCTTTTTCACTCTTTTCCTTTACCAGGTTTCCACAGTATTTTTTATCGGTTTCTCTTTGCATTTCCAGTTGAAATCAGCCGTGCGCACGCCATAAGCTGGTCACGAACACCAAGAGCAGTCCCTTAGGAGTCGGAGGAACTCGAGCCAGCTTGGTGCAACACCCGGAGCCCCCTTTGCAGCCGTTTCAACCCAAACAGCCCAGTCGGGTCTGTTCCTCTGGTCGTCTTTTCTAACCCGAAATTTGCAGGAACGTACAGGTCAGCTCGGGTTGAATCTTGCTACGCGCCACCTACCACCGCGATCCTCAGTCAGTTAGGAGTCCAATGCCACCGACCTTGCATCAAAAGACCACTGGGAGCCTCCTGTGGAGCCATTCCTTCGTCGGGTGTCAGTCGGGTCTGTTTTGACCCGACTGGGTCTTCTTTTTTTTTTTTTACTGACCCGACTTTGTTTTTGATTTCCGGAAAATCTACGCGTGCTCTCCTCCCAAAACCACCGCAGACGTGATCCTTGGTCTCTTGGGAATCCAATGCAACTGGCCTCGCACGAAAATTCCACCCCGATCAACCGGTACAGCCCCGACAAGCCGGACTGCCAGTCGGGTCTGCCGCCGACCCGACTTCACTGATTCGGGTCTGTTCATTCCAGGGGGCAGAACCGACTTCCCAAGCCCTTTTTCCGGCTTTCCTCGACTTTTCCCGCATCCCGAGGCTAGGTATAATCATTCCCAACTCAGAGAAGTTAGGACTTTTACGTTTTCTTTGCGTTTGTGGGGCGATAAGGCGGTCCATGACCGATTCGCATGCAAGTTTATGTTTTTATGTGTTTGTACATCGTATTATGCATGTCTTCATCGTATATAGTGCTAGCATGTCGGGAAATAGCTTGAATCGGAGTCGAGGAGACATCGTTGTCTCGAGCAAGCCAAAGGAGCCTCTCGGCCTCACCCCAAGGGAGGTGGCCGAGAGCCCCTCTTGGCTTCCTCGGGCCATGGATGGCCTCCTTTCACCGACTGAAGTCGTTTCCCGAGTTTTTACATTTTTCGCTTCCCATGAGTCGGTGCCGTTTTATCGATTCCTCTAAATATCGTGTTTGTGCTTGTTTGTATGTTTAATTGCGTTCCTAAGATCATGGCGGCACCGGTTATGTAAAAAATGTACGTTGTCATCGTGTTTGATGTTTTATGCATGCAAGAAACGGTCAAAACCGATTCTTGGAATTGATTGTAATCACAATTTTCATTTAATTGTTGGTTCCATGTTAATTCGTATGTTAGGTACGTTAATATCGAACAATCATTTCATTGATCCATAACAATTGAGGTTTGCGGTCTCATTCATTAAACTACTTCACAAACGGGAAACGGGACGTACCATTCGGCTAAATGAACCACTCGGCCTAAGTAATTGGATAAATCGAAAATCAACTCGTAAACACGTCGACGAATCACTAAACGGTGAGAGCGCCCTTTTAAAATTCACAATTTCAAAACATCGAGACGCTTAACACGAATAGGATTAGTGTCTAGGGAGCACTCGTGCGCTATGACTCGAGTCAAGGCCCGATTTGAGGAGGCTCATGTCTAAGTGCGCGAGTCCTCTTTGGACCTCTTCGTGTCATGCGATCCCAACTTCCACATACACGCCCTACACATTTTACCGTTCAAAGGGCATGACCATCATTTCATGATTCGCCGACATTCTAGGCGTTAGGGAGACCGAAACACCTCGATCTATGGACGAAAAAGGGCAACCCGTTCGGGTGCGAGTTTCATTCGTACGGCCCATTCCGTTCACTTTCAGTGTTTCTATCTTCCTATCGTAGATTCAGTGGTGAACCTTTTTATTTCAGTTACAAAAGACGAAGAATCAGATTAATCATGTACTTGACTTAAACAAACATTAGCTAATGGATAGGTGGAATATTAGATTCCAATCTAGAGTCAAGATACGAGTTTGGTTAATTCGGTGAAACCGCAGTGTCATCTCACTGAATAAGGATTCTAAAACAAATTCATACATGTAATCGGCTTAGAACCATATTCTAGCCCACCATCTATGTTTGCCTAGGCTAGACACATTGTTTGCAAATCAACCCCGGTCGATAACTAATTAAATCACGTACATTCGACTTAATACACAACTTGTCTGTATGCACCTACGTTTGTCAGTTGTTATCTGTTTTCCATCAGTTTTATCAGTTTTCTTTTGTTTTCCATTTCCTTTTGCTGATTTGTTGCGGTTTGGGTCTGAGCCCATAGGTTACGTGTTGCACGGGGTCCAACACCCCAAATCACCGAACACGAGGTCCAACGCCTCCTAACTCACTGAGTGCGTGCAACACGAGTGCGGAATGGGATCTAGCCTCGAGTCACCATCACACTCCAAATACGGCTTATGTGGAAGGCAATTTGGATTGGATGTGTGAAATGTGTTTAGATATCACCCGGGAGGTCGATCGGTCCAACGGTTACAGTGGGAACTAATCGGTTCTCCTGCAAACCGTCGGTTCAATTGGACCCAACCCCCGGCTCTTTGAGCCCGCGTTGCCTTAATTTATTTATTGGTCATTCAAAACACACGGTGAGCCAGAGCGGAATATTGGCCCAATGCAAATCGATTGGGATCCATTTACTTATTCAGTTACACTTCGTAATTATTCAAGTGTACATTGTGAGGATCTTATTTGTACATCTACTCATTCACTTGTAAGGATCCCCGATCGGCGAGCGAGAGGTCCGAGCGTCGAACCGGTCAAGTTGGTCTATTGTCACCAAGAGACGAGTAAGCTCGAATACTCGCGGTCTCGGTTCGCGCATGGAATCGACCATCACGGTTCGATGAACTGTAACGCTAAGATAGTGAACCGATTCTTCGACGCACAAGCCTACTCATCTTTCGGATTACTGGCCCAACTTGATCAATTCATCGATTTTACGGTGTCAAAACGGGCGAGTCAAGTGCAACCCTAAATCACGCGGTGAATAAACTAAACGGCAAGCCTAGCAAACTAGAGTACCGAAAGGGCGTGCGGGATATAGGCCCGCACGTAATAGAACCCCCGAATTCGGAATTTTCGGTTCCGCATGACCATTGCCTTAGCATTTAGGTGTACCTTGTACCCCTAGACCCGGGCGACTCAACGGCCCTCGACCTACGAGTCGTAAACAGTAAGTGGCGACTCCTTCTCACGTGCGTCCGTCGCGCGTCCCCGGGAAGGTGGATACTCCCAAGCCGCGTTGCATAAGCTTCGCGCATGCGTGCCCCGACGAGATGAAATTCGGGTGCGCACAATTAGTCAGGTAATTGTATTTTCGATACAGAATACCCGACTAGCACCCTGAACGATGCTAAGATGACGCCAAGTCACAAAATGTTGTTCTTGCCCTTGATTTGAAAATTTGTTTTCAGAAAAGGGAAACAACACCAAACGGATTTGAAAGTATGAGGGTTTTGAAAAGGGCGTTAACACCGTTTTATAATTCATCGACGCGAGTTACAAATTAATGTCCAATTCGTGCAAACTTATTTAAATTGAATGAATTAATCGTGTGAGCGTCCCGATTAACCCGTTCATGGAATTAATGTTCAAGGTTATTGCCGAATGCATTAATTGTGAAAACGATTCGTGATTCGATAACCAAGATGGTTTCACAAGGATCGAGGATAATTTGGTCAAATAACCAAAGATACCCTCATAACCGAAAGAACCCAAATAAGTCATCAATATTCGAATCCATGCATGTTTTGCTTGAAAGACATTTCATGTGAGGTTCTTGATGTAAAGAAACTTGTAAATTGCACAGGATCCGAGACCGGACCTAAAATGGGAGGAGGAAGCCTCATAGAACCCGAATAACTCCATGAAACTCTCGGCCAATTCCCCTTGGAGAAAGCCGAGAGATCTCATGGCCCGTATTAGGTTCCACGAGATTTCCACGTCTTGTTTTGAATCATTTATCGCATGCTCAAACAACAAACACGATAAATGACATTTTGACAAAAGCCGGTACTGCCCTGATTTGTTTAACACATTCAAACATGGAAGCATGCACAAACATGTTATTTATGGAATCCATAAAACAATACCGACTTCATGCATGCAAGAAAACACGAGAAAACTCGGGAATCGAGCTTGGATTGGGCTAAGAAGGCCGATCTTAACCCGAGGAAAGCAAGCCAAGCCTCGATCACCTCTTCTTGAGGCAAACCCGAGAGCTCTTTTGCTTGTTTCGGGTCGGGATGGTCTTCCGAGTGACGATCCAAACATTTCCCGATATGTTGACATGTTAATCAAGGATAAACATGCATGATATAATATAAAAGTGCATAAAAATGAAGTCTTGAAAGTGAACACGCTTTGTGCACCATATAACTCCATGAACATGCAATAAAATGTAAAAAGCCCTAACTCCTCCAAGTCAAGAGTGATTTACCTAGCCTTGGGATACGAGGAAAGAGTCGGGGAAGTGTTCGAGAGTCGGGTGACTCGGTTGAACGCTTGGAAGGGTGCTCGGGTGCAAAGGATGCACGTTTGGGCAAGGATGGCCGCGCGGAGCGCACGGGAGCACGCGGGCAGGCGCGCAGGCGCGCGGGACGCACAAGCGCGCGGGGCGTGAGCTGCTGTGCGCGGCTGTGCGACTATGGGTGTACTGTTCACCCGAGAGCACGTCCTTCACCCGAAATCACCTAAATGACATGAAATGATGAGCAAATGACTTCAAACCAAAAATCTAAGTTCATAAATGAACTCTTTGGGTCCAAAACATGTGGTCCATGGAGTTTGAGAATTTTTTAACTTAAGTCGGGATGATGAATATTGGCTTTCGACTTAAGAACTTAAAGCTTTCTTCGGGTTTTCTTCGGTTTTTCTCTCTTGATTTTGAAGTGTTGAAACTTGCTGGTTTTGGCTATAGAGTTGAGAGCTTTTCTTGAGGGAGAAAGCTTGCAGAGAGTGTGTAAGAAGAGAAGTGATTAACTTAATCACTTTTGGCAATTTATAGGCAAAGTTAATGACACAATTAGCAAAAGCAAGTGCTCTTAACCCCTTGGATTAAGCTTGGATGGTTTGAATAAGAAAATATCAAGCCTCATCTTCTTCCATTGCATTAATGAAGAAGAGATAAGACATTGATGAGCATTGATGAGGAGTTAGAGTGTTGTCTTCAAACTCCTTGGATATTTTCATGCAAGAGTGCAAGTTGGCTTCTTGCATTGAAGAAGAAGAAGCCGAAACTTCTAGGGCAAGGGGTGACTCATCTTGGGTAGCCCGTGGGTCCCACGACCGAAGAGAAGAAACCGAGAAAAAGCTCGGGTCTCGATTGGTCGCGCATTCGAAGTTCGTGGTTTGAATTGAACGTCGAATTGTCGATATACGCGAGGAAACGAATTTAATGAGTCCGAGATTGGCATTTTCCGTGAGAAATTGCCAAATGTCTGTATGAGGCTCGGAAGCCGGTTTTGCTCATTTTATGCATTCAGAGCGAGGTTATCCACTTCTGACAGCATATCTTGTATCTGCATCCCACGTCGGTCATTTTGACATAAATTGTCAAATTACGTGGGCACTTGACCCTTAAGCCGGTAATGCAAATATGGAGCCAGAGATGTCTTAGGAGGCCGAAACTGGATTTCTCACATTACTTTCTGAGTTACTTGGGCGATCCGGAGATCACTGTGATCTCTATTTATTGAGATTGAGCCTCTAAGGAGATGAAAAGTGCATCTGAGACCCTTAAAGCACTCCTCGGGGGGTCTAAATGAGTTGTGTGATTCATTTCGACGATTCCACTTTGAGCCTTAAGAAGGCTAGCACTGTGTAAGGTAGGCATCCAGCGTCAAGTTTCCCCAAAGAGGACCTCCGGATATAGATTTCCACTGAAAATGGTCTTTTGTGCTCCTCGGAGGTTACTCGGGAAACCAAAAAGGGTTTTGCTATCTGATTTGCCCAATTGCGTTTGTTCGCTGGAGTTTTTAGGGCAATACAGGGTCAACTTCGTTTGCCGTTATTCCATCAGACCAGTCTCCGGTTATGCCCTTCCGAAAAGGGCTATGTCTGTTTTGTCACTTAGAAGTCATTCGGGTTGTTTGTATGGCTTCCAAAAGACAATCTGAAGCACTGCTCGTGCTCTGTATGATTGTGGGGCATGGCCGAATTTGATATTTGAAATTAACTTTTCTTCAAGAAACCAGCATTTTTGGACTTCCACTGAAAAGTTGTCTGTATACAAAAAGTTATTCTGTATAGAGAAGATGATTTGCGAAATGCGTTTGAAGACACTTTTTATCTGTTTAGCATTGATGTGGATTTTTGAAGTCCAATATTGGCTATCTTCCGATGGACGAGCGAACTATCGGAAAATAGAATTGTCCATTTAGTACATTGGAAATGTCTGTTTTGGACATTGTTGAGCTCTCTAGTCACTTTGTTGCGTCTTGGTGACCCCAGGAATCCTTCTGTCATATGCCTATATCATCTGCTCAATTTTGCCAACTTGAGGATGAATAGTGATTTCTTGCTCTGTCGAGCTGTTTTCTGTATTCTTGCTCAAGTCATATTCTGAACCATTGCTGATATCGTTATTTGGAATGGTGAGCCAAAATGTGGTGCTGACAGCGTCCGTCACGCATTCCCAGGAAGGTGGGCAATCCCAAGCCGTGCGATCCAAAAGCGCGCATGCGGGCCTCGACGAGAATCCACATTCGGGTCCGTACATGGAAGATGGCGTGAGGTGTCCCCCTGAGGGCCTTCCGGTCGGTTGAGATTGCGACATATTGCATGAGGCAGACATGAGTCCGTTCGGAGGAAACATCCCTAGGGTTCTACATCACATCTGCGCACAGAAGAACGTTAGCTAACAATCGATGTCAGTCACGCAAGACCACTGAAATTGCCATGTGAACAAGAGATCTATGTAAAAATGCTTCGGGGATTTGGACTCGGTGGCCATGTCCCCGAATATGACGCGCATTTGACTAAAGGAAAGGATTTTTTGCAGAATGGGCATGACTCGTAGAGTTTTTGCATATAGGTAAGGGAGGAATCTTTGGGGATCCTCCAAATCAAGGATACGACGACTCGACCCTATGTCGAGGCATGTCTCGAGCCCAGAGAGCCAAAGAGAGTTTACTTGCATCGAGGACTGCCAAACCACTACTCGTTGTAGCTTCACACGGGGTGCCGCTGTTCTTTCGTGGTCGAGCTGACAATTGCCCATAATTTTTGCTTATGCCGCAAGATGCGTGACAACCTAGCGGGGTATTTTTATATGATTTTTCTATCATGAATGCTCACATTTTGCTACGACCGCCCGAGGTAGGGTCCGATTGCACCTCTTGGTTCCTCTAACTCTTGCCTAGACAGCCCTTTGCGAGTTTTTAGCCTAGCAAGATTTGATTTATGCTCTCCTTTTACCACGACTCCCCTTTGCGGGATTTTGAATCGTGCCCCTTGTTTCCCTAACTTTTGCCTAGGCCGCCTCAAGGAGGTTTTCGGCCTAGCAGGAAAATTATTCTTTTTCTCTCAAGAAAGGTTGAAAGGAAAGGGTACAAGTGCTAGTGAACTAGGAGAAGTATGGGCGCGAAGCCTGAAGATCACAGAACAAGATAAGGAGTGGATGCACAATCCAAGGCTTGCGGAAGTAAAGAAGGGACTGCGGGACGATAAGAAGGCTATTAGGGATAGTACTTCTTGAAGGCGTCAGAGTTGACCGGGAGCGCGTTTTCGGTCCCATCCATATTGCTTAAGATTATTGCCCCTCCGGAAAGGTTTTCCTAATGACTTAGGGCCCGTCATACTTGTATGCGAACTTGCCCCGAGAGTCAGGCACAATGTGCAAGACCTATCGCAGGACAAGGTCGCCAGGGTTGAACTCGCGGTGGCGGACACTCGCATTGAACACTCGGGCCATTCTTTGTTAGTCGCATTGTCCGTGGCAGAGTGCTGTTAATGAGATTGAGCTATTCGTAACGCTGTTTTGCCCACTCTGCTTCTTCAATTTTGGACTTGGCAAGGACCCCCATGGACGGGATCTCCACTTCAATTGGGAGGACTGCTTTCATGCCGTAGACCAAGGAGTACGAGGTTGCCCCGGTAGAAGTGCGGATAGACGTTCGGTACGCCAAGCGTGCAAAAGTAAGCATCTCATGCCAGTCCTAATAATTCATCGTCATTTTTTCGATAATCTTTTTTATGTTCTTGTTTGCTGCCTCTACCGCACCATTCATTTGAGGACGGTATGGCGTGGAATTGCAATGTTGGGTTTTGAACTACGCACAGAGCTCATTGATGATCATGTTATTCAGGTTCTTGGCATTGTCAGTGATGATGGTTGCAGGGACTCCGTATATAGCGACGATGTCTCGCTTGAGGAAGCGTGCCACGGCTTTCATAGTGACCGACGTGAGTGTGATGGCCTCGATCCACTTGGTGAAGTAGTCGATTGCCACCAAAATAAATAAGTGCCCGTTGGATGCTTTGGACGAAATAGGGCCAATCACGTCGATACCCCACATTAAGAAGGGCCAGGGGGCCGCCATCGGGTGTAGCTCGTTGGGCTGCGCTTTGATATAGATGGCGTAGACCTAACACAAGTGACAATGCCTGACGTGCTTAACGTAGTCGGTCTCCATGGTGGACCAAAAGTAGCCCAATTGCATGAGTTTCTTGGCGAGCGTTAGCCCATTCATGTGGGGTCTGGAGCTCCCCTCGTGCACTTCTTCCATGAGGCATTGTGCCTCATTCTTGTCGACAAACCGGAGTAGCGTGGCATCGAAAGAGCGGCGGTAGAGTGTCTTGCCACTCAGGAAGTAGTGTGTTGCCAGCCGCCGGAGTGTTTTTCGATCGCGACGATTGGCAAATGGTGGGTATTGACCGGTTTACAGAGAATGCTTCATGTCTTCGTACCAAGGCTTTGAGTCGGTAGCCTCGATCGCGTAGCAGTGGGCAGGGCCCTTAGCAATCTCAATCTCGAGGGGCTCGATGAAATTCCCATTTGTGATGCTCACCATGGTACGAGTGTCACGAGCGCATCTGCGAATTGGTTCTTGATGCGTGGCGTGTACGTCAATGAGACCTTCTCGAAGTTCTCCATCAACTCTTTGAGGTACTCATGATAGGGCACTAACTTCGCATCCTTTATCTTCCATTGCCCCAGCGTCTGAAAAATTGTGAGCATGAAATCATCGAACACTTCTAGCCCCTTGACCTTGAAGTCGATTGCCACCTGCAAGCCGAGGATGCACGCCTCATACTCAGCCACGTTGTTGGTGCAAGGGAAGTCGACCTTTGCCGCAATGGGGTAGTAGCGCCCGTCAGGGGATATCAGCACTACGCCAATACCGGACCCGGTGGAGTTGACTGCACCATCGAAGTACATTTTCTACGCGAGCCTATCCTCCTCACTGTCCACTTGGAGGATCCCTTCGTCTGGAAAGTCGGAGTTGACCATTGTGTCGTCTTTGATAAGGAACTCTGCCAAATGATCCGCAATTGCTTGCCCCTTGACTGACGTGCGAAGCATATACTCGATGTCATACTATGTTCGCTGACAGTGCCACTTCGCAATATTCCTCATGAAGGATGGATTATCAAGTAAGTACTTCAGGGAATCCGCTTTTGACAGCAAGCGGATGGTATGGTAGAGGGTGTACTGCCGGAGCCTCTGCATGACCCACCTCAACGTACAACACATCTTCTTGATTTACGGGTAGTTGGACTCCCCTTCGGTGAACTTCTTGCTTAAGTAGTAGATTGCTTGCTCTACGTGCGTGGACTCGTCCTCCTGCCCCAACATGTAACCTAAGGATTGTTGGCGCACTATCAGGTAAAGGATAAGAGGGCGATTTGGTATAGGCGGGACTAACACCAGCGGCTAAACCAAGTATGCCTTGATGGTGTCGAAAGCCTTCTAACATTCCTCGTCCCACTCGATTGCTGTGTGTTTGCGAAGAGTAGCTGACATTTGTCCGTCAGGTTCGCAATGAAAAGCGCGATGTAGTTCAGCCGTCCCAAGAAACCTTGTACTTCACGAACCGTCGATAGCGGTGGTAGCTCCTGATCTCTTATCCGGGTCGACCTCGATGCCGCGTTCGCTGACCATGAATCCTAGCAGTTTCCCCATCTTGGCGCCGATTGTGCACTTCGCCGGAGCTTGTATTCCTTTAGGCGGACAAAGAGGCGCTTTAGGTTGACGAGGTGATCTTCCCCTTCCTTAGACTTAGCAATCGTGTCGTCGACGTAGACTTCGATCTCCTTATGCATCATGTCATGGAAAAATGTGATCATTGCCATCTGATAGGTTGCCCCAGTATTTTTGAGGCCGAAGGGCATGACCCGATAGCAAAATGTCCCCCACATCGTAATGAATGTCGTCTTGATTTTGTCCTCCTTAGCCATCTGGATCTGGTTGTACTCGGAGAAGCCGTCCATGAAGGAGAACTGTGTGTGGCGCGCGGTGTTGTCGACCAAGACATCGATGTGGGGCAAAGGGAAGTTATCTTTGGGGCTGGTCTTATTGAGGTCTCGGTATTCGACGCAGACTCTGACTCTTCCGTCCTTTTTCTCTACGGGTATTATATTCGCCACCCATTCAGAGTAGTTGCAAACTTCCAGGAATCCCGCGTTGATTTGCTTGACGACCTCCTCTTTGATGCGGAGGAGAAGGCCGGAACATTGCCGCCGTAGGTGTTGCCGTTTGGATGGGAACCTCTCTGTATCGAGCGGGAGGAAGTGCTTGACTATCGAAGGGTCTAGGCCAGGCATTTGACATAGGACCAGGCAAAGACCTCTTGGTACTCTGTTAGGAAATCGATCATCCGAGCTCGTTGTGTAGGGTCGAGGCCCGTCCCAATTTTTAAGGTACGAGGTTCTTCTTCGGTGCGCACGTGGACTTCTTCTGTTGGCTCGACTGAGGTGAGTTGACGGTCCTCGAGGCGGCGCAAACTCTCCTCTATCTCGGGCACTCGACCGTCCTCATCGAGCTTTTCCCCGAAGTATATGGATCGGGGCTCATCGAGTCGTTTGTTGGATGGGTTCGAATCGCCGTGTCGAAGATTTGGATTCAAGTGGAGCCTGGAAAATTTAAACGAATTGTCTTAGAAATATTTAAGGCGTTGAGAACGAGTAAGAGAAAACAGGAGAAGGTAGACGCAGAAATTCAAAAATGCATGCAGGGATTTCATTAATGATGTAAGCGTGAAGCCATAACAAAACCCATCTTTCGTCGTGTGGCTTATGGCTATGCCGACACGTGAGAAACATCATATACATTGATAGCATTACACATCGGCGATTACAGTCGAGTAGTGCGGGTTGTCGAGCCCCTCATTCTCCTGCACAAGGCGGATGTAAACCCCTAAAGGAGTCTCCTTTGGGACAACGCATATGGCTGGCAGATCGACAGGCGCGTCATCTGAATCTGAGAGGGGGCCGTCAAGAGTACCTCCGACAATGTGCGGCGATTCGGGGAAAGAGTGGGAGAGCAGGGGAACCAGGATGCCCTTGTTGATCCTCCCATAGTGCGTGGCAAGACAGTGGAGGTGCTTGCCCCTGTGGGCCTCGATAATCTCGTGCCGAGAAAGGTAAAAACCGAGTCCCCTCCTGTTCTTGTACTCTTCGACCTCAATGGGGCGGCTAATCCCCTGTCCTTGCGCAGCAAGACCTTCCCAACCATGCGGTCAGCACGGGACGGACCGACCTCTTCGTAGTCCCAAATGACGGAGATAGTTTCGAATGAATGGAAGGGAAGGTTCTCAACTTCCCCAATGCAGATGTAGGGGACAACCGTCTCCTTGTAAATGGCGTAGTCCTCCTCACCCTTGACCGTGATGAGCCGATCCTCCGCAATGAATTTGAGTCTTTGGTGTAGGGATGAAGGAACGGCGCCGACCGAATGGATCCATGGCCTCCCGAGCAACAAGCTGAAAGCGTTCGGGATGTCAAGGACTTGGAATGTAATGGCGAACGAGCAAGGGCCGACGTCGATCAGAGGGTCAATCTCTCCATTCACTTCCCTTCACGAGGCATCGAAGGCTCGGACCGCGGTCTTGCTCGGTCGGATGCGGTTGAGGTCCACGTTCATCTGTTTCAACGTGGAAACCGGGCAAACATTAAGGGCGGAACCGTTGTCAATCATGATGAAATTGTTGCACTCGCATACAATGTATGATGCCCGTGAGTATGCCCACCCTTCGGAGGGGAGTTTGACATTCGAAAACGAGATGCAATTGGAGAAAATCGAGGCCACCGTTTCTTCAATCCGATCTGGAGCAGTCTCATTGGGGACCTATGCTGCCGTCTGGACCTTTAGGAGCACTTCTCGGTGTGGCTTCGAGCCCAAGAGGAGGGCGAGTAGTGAAATGTGGGCAGGCGACTTACCCATTTGCTCTACCACTTTATACTCGCTTGCTTTGATAATCTTCATAAACACCTCGGCTTCTTCCTCGGTTATCTTCTTCGGCGGGGTCGGTGTAGATTCCGATACGGTTCCAAATGCGGCGGTGGGGGCCTTTTCCTTTCTTGCGGCATCCGGGTTCTCGTATACCCGACCCGAGCACGTCACGCCCATGACGCTGAATTGTTGCTCGAGGCTCCCGATACTTTCTTCGTAAGTCCATGGTCCCTTGTTATCCTGGTACGGTTCTCGGGCGGGGACTTCTATTACGAACGGGGTTGGCGCATCATCAGACCCTGTAAACCCTACAGCGATTTCCACGGGGACGTATTCAATCACAAACAGGACATGACCCTCCTGTTTGCTCTCATCCTCCCTTAAGGCGCAGATACCAATCATGTTGATAGTGGGTCCCGAGCTTGACCCATAATAGGGGAGAGGATTGGCTTGTACATTCGGGGGCCTGACGGCATTGAACGAGAGTTGGTTGGCATTGATCATCTTCCGAACCTCCTCCCATAGCTTCCAGCAATTGTTGATGGTGTGACCGAGAGCACCCGAGTGGTACTCGTAGCGTAGGCTCTGATTTTGGTTTACTGAAACAAAGTTAGGGCCTGGGACGACCGGTCGGATCTTGTTGCTCACGAGGAGTTGCCGGTATACGGGAGAGTGGGACCGGCAGGGGCGTGAACTGTGCTCGCTGCAGTGATTGTATCGTGCCGCCTTGTTGACCCTGCGGGGCTAAGGCCCACTGCGCCGGCTGAGGAGCTCTCGAAGCCGAGGGTCTATATGGTTGAGTTGGAGGATGAGCAGGGGCGTAGTGATGGACGATTTGTTGCGGGGCTGACAGTGGAGGTGGAGCCGGTAGGGCCGAATAATAAACTGGCTGCGTTGGGTGTTGAGGCTGATAGTGCGCGGGCGGCAAAGCGCATGCAGGAGTGGCAGGCGGGTGCGGGCGTGAAGCTCATCGAGTATTGCTGAAACCCCTGATGCCCTAGGTTGACGGCGTTGACCGAAACCTCCTTGCCCCTTCTGCCGCTAGTAGGGGTTGCTGCTGTAGTGGTCTTCCTCGAGGACTCTCCTTCCCCCTTCTTTGTTGGACCATCTATCCTCCAGAGCTTGATGCGTAGGTCTACCTGCTTCCCGGCCATAATCATCTTCGAAAAGGAGGACTTGTGCCCCCTGAGATGGGAGTAGTAGGCTCCTTTGAGTGTCCCGTGGAACGTCTGTATCTGTTGCTCCTCGCAGATGGGGGGAAAGTGCTTCGCTGCTTCCGAACGCCAATTTGTGGCATACTGCTCGAACTTCTAATCCTCTACCATTTCCATTGTGCTCAACTCGAGGAAAGATGGAGGCGTCTCCATATTGTACTTGTACGGACCAGAATGTAGACTCTCGTCGGGGCCTGTATGCGCGTTTTTCGATCACGCGGCTTGGGAGTGTCCACCTTCTCGGTGATGCGTGATGGACACGCTTGAGAAGGAGTCGCCACTTACCATTTTACGATCCGAAGATCGAGGGCCGGTAAGTTACCCGGGTCTAGGAGTAGCGATACACCTAGTTTTGCTAAGGCATTGGTCTGTGCGGAACCAAAAAGTCTGAGTTCGGGGGTTCACGTTACGTGCGGGCCTATATCCCGCACGCCCTTTCGGTACACTGGTTTGCTACGCTTGCAGTTTTATTTCATTTATCGAGTGAGTTAAGCTGCGCTCGGCTTATACGTTTCGACACCGAAAATTCGGTGAACCAAATGATGTCGATTGGGAAGTTGAGAGAGAAGTGTGCCTGTATGTTGGGGAATCGGTTCACTATCTTGCGTTACAGTTCATCAAACCATGATGTTTGAATTCCTGCGTGAAACGGAACTGCGAGATCTTGGTATTACTCTTGTTTGGGCAAGCATTAAACAAATTCGAATAATTCGACTCTCGAACCGTTTGCTCACCGGCTGAGATTCTTACAGAATGAATATACAAATTAAAGTCCTTACAATGAGCTCTCCAAAATAATACAACAAAATCATAATTACAAATGATCGAATCTCAGTCAACTGGCATTCGGTTATTATTATGCTCTAGCTCACCATGAGTTTAGGGACAAACCGAAAAATTGAAATTCGAGTACGCTTTCACTGAATAGAGCGTTGAACCTTGTGAGTGATGATTAGGGCGTTGAACCCAAGTGATTTAGTCCTAGGGATCGGGCTCGATCCTCATAACAAACATGTGCAAGAAGATAACACGCAACATGTGAATAACAGACAATGTGTTTGCTTTCATCGAATTTACCTGGATTAGTAAGTTATTAATCCGGGGTATTTTGGTATGCAAATTCTACCCTAGACAAACAAACGCATGCTAATATTTTAGCATTCAGCTTTGGTTTGAGAACCTGACATATCGAGTGTCTTTAGTCGAGTATCGTGTATGTGGATTGTTTTTACAGTGATTCGGTGTTCTGACACTGAAGTTACACTGAATTCATCCAAACTTGTGTTATGACTCTAGATTTGGAACCTAGAGTTCCACCTAACTATTTTCTAGTGTTTGGTTAGATCGAGTGAAAAGATTAGTCATGTATTTATGTTTTGATACAGAATACCCAACTAACACCCTAAACTATGCTAGGATGACAGAAGCTCATTAGTGGGAACAAAAAGGGCTATGGAGATGAACCTGCACCTGAACAGGTAGCCCGTTCATATTCCAATACCGTCGTGTTTTTGTCAAACTAACCTTAGGATGTCGCCAAATTACAAAATTATGCTTCCGCCCTTGACTTCAAAATTTGATTTTAGAAAAGGGAAACAACGCAATACGGGTCACCTCGGCCTGTAACTGGCGCCAACCAATTCCTTGGGTTTTCAGCGTTATGTGGGAACCCCATAAAAGCCAAAGATTTGGTCGATCTATCCGAAAGTGATCTAAAAGGAACTTCTGTATTCCGACCTGAATTACCTAAAATCAGGTAAAGCTCAAGTCAAAACACACAAGTTTCTCCTAGATGTCCATGTTACATCGTATTGCATTTCTCGGATTTTAAAGTATGGGAGTTTTGAAAATGGCATTAACATCGTTTTGTAATTCGTCGACGCGAGTTACAAATTAATGACCAATTCGTGCAAAATTGTTAAAGTCGAATGAATTATTCGTGTGAGTGTCCCGATTAACCCGTTCATGAAATTAACGCTTAAGGATTATCGCTGAATGCATTAATTTGTTGAAAAATGATTTGTGAGTCGGCGACTAAGACAGTTCCATAAGGATCGAGGATAATTTGGTCAAATGACTGAAACTACCTTCGGCACCGAATGGACCCGAAAGAGTCATCGATACCTGAATCCATGCATGTTGCTTAAAAAGATATTTTTATGCGAGATTTGCGGTGTAAAGGAAATTAAAATTTACATGAAATCCGAAAACGGACTTAAAACGGGGAGAGGAAGCCTCATGGTGCCCGAATAAGTCTATGAGGCTCTTGGCCACTTCTCCTTGGAGAAAGCTGAGAGGTCCCATGGCCCAAATCAGGTTCCACGAGGTTTCCCCATCTCGTTTCCAATCATTTCTCGCATGCTCAAACAACAAACACGATAAATAACACATTCAAACTTGCAAACATGCGCAAACATGTTATTTAAAGAATCGATAAAACAATACCGACTTCATGCACTCGGGAAAACACGATGAAACTCGAGAATCGAACTCGGATCGGGTCAAGAAGACCATTCCTTGCTCGAAAAGAGCAAAAGAGCATTCGGTCACCTCTCTTGGAGGCAAACCCGTGAGCTCTCTTGCCTTTCCCGGGTCGAAATGTTCTTGTCGACTACGATCCAAGTATTTCCCGACATGTTGACACGTTAATTGATGATAAACATGCATAATATAACATAAAAGTGCATAAAAATGTAATCTTGCAAGTGAGCATGCTTGATACACCATAAACATGTAAGAAATGTAAAACGACCTAACTTTTCTAAGTAGAGAATCTTATACCTAGTCTAAGGATACGAAGAAAGAGTCGGGGAAGTGTTTGAGAGTCGAGTGACTCGGTTGAACCCTTGGAAGGACGTTCGGGTGCACGGGATACACGTTCGGGCGAGCTGGGACACGCGGCAGGACGTGCTCGGGCGTGCACGGGCGCGGCAGGACGTCAAACGCCTGGCTGGACGCGTGGGACTGCAGGCGAGCTCGCGGGGCAAGTGCGGGCGGGCAGGCCGACGTGAGCGGGCGAGCTAGATGTCGGGGATGTGCGGACGTGCATGCATGTAGGGGACGTCCGGGGCGCACGGGCACAAGAGTGCGCACAGTGACGGACGCAGGAGCGCGTGGTGACGGACGAGTGGGAGCTATCGCGCAGATGGGCGTGCACGAGCGGACACGCGCGGGCGTCATCGAGCGTCTGGACGAGGAGACTGGTGACGGTTGCACTGTTCACCCGAGAGCATGGGTTGAACCTGAAACTATGAAACCAACCCGAAATGATTAGCAAATGACTTCAAATTAAAAATCTGAGTTCAAAAATGAACTCCTTGGGTCCAAGACATGTGAACCATGAAGTTTGGAAAATTTTAGAGAATTCCGACTTAAACTCTAATGCTGCGTTTGGTTTCAAAGTATGATTTTAAAATCAGATTTTGATTTTGAAAAAGAGTGGTATAAATGGGGCCCAACCTTTGACTTTGTATGAGTTATTTTGTTTTGTTGTTAGTAGAATTGGGTTAAAGTTGTTATTTTAAAATCACATTTGCAAACCAAACAAAGCCATAAGGGTTTTGGCTTGATTTTGTTTGCTAGGAGCTGAATGCTTGCTACTGGAGCTAAGGAGGAATTAAGAGCATTCCTAGAGGGAGAAAGCTAGTGAGAGTATGCAAGAGTGAAAAGTGATTAGCTTAATCACTCTTGAGCAATATGTAGGCAAATGGACAATTAAGCAAACAAAGCATACTTATCCCCCTTGATTAGCAAAAGTCGGTTTTACAAATGAGGATGGAGATGAATATGAGCCAAGTATCTTGATGAAGATGAGCCAAAATGCGTTAATTCCATGGAAGTGAAGTTGGAGTGTTGAAGAAGAACACTTAAGATATTTAGAAGGCAAGAGTGCAAGAGAGCAAGAAGAAGGCAGCAATGGGAAGTTGCGGCTGCTCTTGGGCAGGGCCGAAGAGAAAAAATCGAGAGAAAGCTCGGGTCTCGATTAGTCGTGTATTTGAAGCTCGTGGTTCAAATTAAACGTCAAATTGTCGATATACGCGAGAATACGGATTTAATGAGCCCAAGATTGGCACTTTTCGTGGAAATATGCCTCGGGTCCATACGAGCCTCGGAAGCCAGTTTTGCTCGTTTCGGGTGACCAAAGCTAAGTTAACCACTTCTGACAGCATATCTTGTATCTGCATCCCACGTTGGTCATTTTGATATGAATTGTCAGACAACTTGAACAATTGACCCTTAAGCCAGTAATGCAAATGTGGAGCCAGAGTCATCATAGGAGGCCAAAATTGGATTTCTCATATTGCTTTCTGAGTTGCTTGGACGCTCCGGAGATCACTGTGATCTCTGTTTCTCGAGATTGAACCTCTAAAGACTTGAAAAGTGCATCTGAGACCTTTAAAGCACTGCTCGGGAGGCTTAGATGAGTTGTGTAATTCAGTCTGACGATTCCACATTGATCCTTGGAATGGCTAGCACTGTGTAGGGTAGGCATCCGGCATCAAGTTTCCTCAAAAAGGATCTCCGAATATGGATTTCTACTGAAAATGACCTTTTATGTTCCTCGGAGGTTACTCGGGAAACTGAAAAGGGTTTTGCTGTCTATTTTACCTAATTACGCCTGTCCGCTGGAGTTTTCAGGGCAGTGCAGGGTCAATTTCGTTTGCCGTTATTCTGTCATATCAGTCTCCGGTTATGCATTTCGGAAGAAGAGTATGCTTGTTATGTCGCTCGGAAGTCATTTGAAGTGTTAGTGTGGCTTCCAAGAGACAATCTGAAGCACTGCTCATGCTAGGTATACTTGTGGGGCATGGCCGCATCTGACATTTGGAATTAACCTTTCTTTGAGAAACCGTCATTTTTGGACTTCCACTGAAAAGTTGTCTGTATACATAAAGTTGTTCTGTATAGAGCAGATGATTTGCGAAATGCGTTTGAAGACATTTTTCATCTATTTAGCACTGATGTGGATTTTTGGAGTCCAATATTGGCTATCTTCCAATGGTCAAGCGAACTATCGGAAAATAGGATTGTCCACGTGGTATTCTAAAAAATGTCGAATTTTGGATTGTTTGGCTTCTTCTTGCTTTGTTGGCTCTGGATGACCTAGGAAGTTCTTATGTTGTTCGCCCATATCATCTGCTTTCTCCTGCTGACTTGAGAATGAATAATGATATCTTGCTCTATGGAGCTCAAGTCGTGGTCTGGATCATTGCTGATAATGTTGTTTGAATTGGTGAGCCAAAATGGGGTGCTAACAGTACTGATATTGTTTGACGAACTTCTTGGACAGTTCGGCCCAAGATGGGATGTCTTCCGCTCGGAGCAACATGAACCAGTTGAGGGCCGGTCCTGATAGGCTCTCCTGAAAAGTGGCGACAACGAACTATTCGTAGTCCTAGTATTAGAGCATCTCTTCATGGTAGTGGCGGAGGTGGTGTCGCGAGTCTTTAGTGCCATCGTACTTCTAGAAGTCGGGCACTTTGACTTTCGAGGGTAGCTATATCCCCGAGAAGAGAGTCGAATCTAGATAACTAGTGCTATGTCAGGGGTCACTAGCCTAGAGGGACATGATAGTCTCCTCCATTTTCTTCATTCTCCTCTTCTGCTCAGTCTCCGTCTTAGGGAAGTAATTTGTGGGTGGAGGCATTGGGGCCGCGTGGGTCAGCGTGCTCGGTTCAGGAAAGTGATATTTATAGGAGGCGGAACTTGGTTGGGGAGGCCGATGTGAAGTTGTAAAGTTGGGAAGGGAAGAGGCTCAGTGGCTTGAGCAAGAGGAGGGGCGCTCGATGCTTGGAAGCCTATCGGCGGAGGGATCGTGTAGATAGTGGCCGAAACCGGTACAAACATAAGAGGCGGTGCGAACATGGTTGGGTTCGGCATGGGAATCGTCATGGGCGGAAGTGGGACAACTGCCAGAATAGTAGACGGCGGTTGAAAGTGTTGACCGGGTGGACCGCCGGGACGTGCATAGGGGGAAGAACAGGCACCGGGGTAACTATCGATGCGGGGACGGCCGCAATGCTTTGTCTGGCACATGGGTCTGCAGGGCCCAAGGAGCAAGGTCGACCGTTGACCTGTGTGCGAGAGGCGGGGTGGAGCTCTATAATGCGCGATTCAGGCCTCGGAGCAAGGCCATCATCTCGGCCATGTTGGCTGCCATTAGGTCGACCGTGCCTTAGAGAGTGGTGAAGTTGCCCTCAAGCTTGGTGACGCAGACAACGTCGTGAGTTGGTAGTGGTGCTTGCATTGCGGGTGGAGGTGGTGCGTATACCGGTGGTGACGCCACTTGTGTTGCCGAGGGTTGAGAGTGAACCGACGCTAGTGTATTGATCTCTTCGGGGATATCGGTTTGATTCTACTGTGCCATCCTTACGCATAGGCGGGTGGGGTATCGGTGCAGAGTAGCTAGTAGTTAACACCTACATTCCACAAATGTGTAAGTCTTGATGCTAGAGAATTCTGTTTTAGAGAATTAAACATGCGACGTAACAAGTAAAAGGATGGAATGGATGAAATGCGTGAATTTCGAAAGCTAATACTGTCATTTGCATTGATTCGGAAAGTTCAAAAAAGTACAATGCATTTTTTCTGAAAATCAAGTCCTAAGTCGATCCTCCACCTCACTCATGGCTCGAGTGACTGTTGCCGTAGAAAGCCCCAATTCCATGCGAGTGCCCGATAGAGGCATCTATCCTAAGGTGGGTGAGGACCTCTGCAGATCCTCTTCCTAGACCTCTCCAAGGCGGCATTCACCCATGCCAACTCCTGATTGCGCGTCTGTAACTTGATGGGGGCCGGGGTGAGCTCCCTCTGAAGTTAGCATTGATCGATGAGCTGTTCGTCCTTCTCGACAATCTCCTGACGAAGGTGGTCTCTCTCGGCCCTGAGGCTGGCAAGCTCCGCTTGGAGGGCTATGCTCAGAGCCATTGTTTTGGATGATGTGCCCTCGTCCGGTGGTGGAGAATCGGCGAGATCCTCGGGTATGGATGGACCCCATCGGTAGAAGTGGAGGATGTACTCCTTTGTAGCTTGAAAATCTCGCTCCTCCTAAGTCGGGGGCTTGAGGAAATAAGATCGCTCGGTGACCACAGTTTGCCAGGCGACCATGACATGTTCGATGGCTTGTCAACGATCTACGGATGTCTGGTCCTCTCGCTAGGTATGCTCGAACCAGTCTCGCGCCATGTCCTCGGAAACCACCTGTAGGCCCCCGAGTTGCCTCACTACTCTCGCTGGAAAATACGTGGTGGACCCTGCATGACTCACGAGTGGGATTCCATAAAAATCGGGACACTTCAAGGCCATGGGTCCGGGTGACATCCACGCAGCACACCACTTGAAACCTCGGGGTGACACTTCTCGAAAAATTTTCATCCCCTCAGAGATTTTGCGTTCTTCCACATGCACAAGAGGTAGCAATCGAGAAAGGATCGATTCTGGGCCACTGAAATACATAACCGGGCGCACAAGGTCAAAGGGTCTCTGTACGGACCCGAATGTGGACTCTTGTCGGGGCACGCATGCCCCTTTTCGGATTGCGCAACTTGGGAGTGTCCACCTTCCCGAGGATGCGTGACGGATATGCGTGAGAAGGAGTCACCACTTATCATTTTATGACCTGAAGGTCGAGGGCCGATAAGTTACCCAAGTCTAGGGGTAGTGATACACCTAGTTTTTCTAAGGCGTTGGTCTGTGCGGAACTGGAAAGTCCGAGTTCGGGGGTTCACGTTACGTGCGGGCCTATATCCCGCACGCCCTTTCGGTACCCTGGTTTACTAGGCTTGCATGTTTTAATTATTTATCGCATAAATTAAACTGCACTCGGCTTACACGTTTTGACATCGAAAATTCGGTGAATCAAACGATGTCGGTTGAGAAGCCGAGAGAGAAGTATACTTGTATGTCGAGGAATCAGTTCATCAAATCGTGATGGTTGAATTCTTGCATGAACTGGAACCGCGATATCTTAGGTTTACTCTTGTCTAGGCAAGCACTGGACCGATTCGATTGATTCGACTCTCGGAACGTTCGCTCACCGACTGGGATTCTTACAAAATGAATGTACAAAATAAATCCTTACAATGCTCTCAGTGGATAAGGCGTTGGACCCGTGACTGATGGTTAAGGAGTTGAACCCTAAGTGCAATGCGTCCTATGGGTCGAGCTCGACTCGCATGGACAAACAATAGCAGAGAAGTAACAAACAACATGTAAATTGCAGATAATGTGTTTGTTATTGCCGAGTGTACGTGGATTAACAAGTTATTAACCTAGGGGTATTTTTGCAAGCAAATGCCTTATGTTAAAGAAGCAAACGCGTGTAAAACATTTTTTAGCATTCGGCTTTGTAAAAACTTGACAGACATGGTGCCTGTGGTCAAGTCCTTTGTGTGTGGATTGCTTTTAGATTTGTTCTGCATTGTGATACTGAAATTTCACTGAATTAGCTAAACTTGTGTTTTGACTCTAGATTTGGAATCTAGAATTCCACTTAACTATTATCTAGTGTTTGGTTAGATCAAGTGAAAGGTTAATTAGCATTTTGCATGTTTTGTGACAGAGATAACCGTTCAAGTTACCCGAGTCTATGATAGAATGACAGAAACTCATCAGTGGATAAGAAAAGGCTTCGCAGATGAACCTGCACCTGAACAGGTAGCCTATTTTTATCCTAATACCGTAGTGTTTCCATCAAGCTAACCTTAGGAGTGTCGCTACATTGTGAAAAGACGATTTTACCATTTATTTGAAAATTGCTTTCAAAAAAGGGAAACAACGCAGTGCGGGCCACCTCGACTTGTAGCCGGTGTTGATCAATTCCCTTGATCGTCCAGGATTATGCAAGAACCCCGAAAAACCAAAAAACTAGTCGGTCTGACCGGAAGCGATCTAAAAAGATCTTTTGTATCCTGACCTGAGTTACTTGAAATCATGTAAAAACTCAAGTTGAGACACACAAGTCCTTTCTAGACGTACATGCTACATCGGACTACGCATTTCGGGTTTTGAAATAGACAAGTTTTGAAAAGGGCATAAACGTCATTTGACAACTCATCGATGCGATCAATTAATTGCCAATTCATGCAAGATTTGTCAGTGTGAAATGGGTTTAATCATGTAAGCGTCCTGACTAACCCGTTTGTGGATTTACAGCTTAAAATTAAATTCTGAATGTAGTAAATGTGCGGGTTACAGACAATCAGACAGATCATCGATTGATCCACTGAATGAAGTCTAAATACCCAAAAAGCTTAATTTGATGAAAACAATTCATGACCAGACAACCAAGACAGTTGTCAAGTGGTTTCTTTAACCCAATTTCGACTATTTCTCGCATGCTAAAAAATGTTAAACATGATAAATGACACGTATTTAACCAAGCCGGTATCGTCATGATTTTGCAAAACACATTTAAACATACAAGCATGCACAAATATGTTATTTATGGAATCGATAAAACAATACCGACTTCATGGATGCATGAAAACATAAAACTCGGGAAATGACTTAAGTCAGGGCAAAGAGGCCGGTCATGGCTCTGAAAAATAAGAGGAACTCTCAGGTACTTTTCCAAATGTTAAGCCGAGAGATCCTTTGGTCATTCCGAGCCAAATCGGTCTCCTCGACTACGATTTAAGCCCGTTCCCGACATGATTAACACGTTAAACGATTAGACATGCATGACATAACATAAAAACGCATAAAAATGTAAAGTTTGCATGTAAACGGGTCTTGAACCGCCTTATAACCCCACAAACGCAAAGAAAATGTAAAAGTCTTAACTTCTCTAAGTTGAGAATGGTTATACCTAGTCTCAGAATGCGGGAAAAGTTTGATTGGACCTCCAATGGGTCGGTTTTGGGTGGTTTTGTCTTCAACAGACCCAGATTGCACTTTTGACCCGACTGGAGTAGCTTCAACCTCGACTGGACACCCGGGATCGGTTTGGGCGGCTCGGTTGGCTTTTCGGGGAGTTCTTGGATGCTCTGGAAAGCCAAGAGGATGCTTAACGTCCCTGCGGTCGTTTTGGAAGGAGAGCAGGCGTAGATTTTTCGGAAATCAAGAGCAAAGTCAGGTCAGTAAAACAGAAACAGACCGGACTGGGTCAAAACAAACCCGACTGGCAGTCCAGAAAGAAATGGCTCTCCCGGAGGCTCCCAACGGTATTTTGATGCAAGGTCGGCAGGTCCCGACTCCTAAGAGACCCACGGAGGTGACCGTGATGGTTGTTTGGTTCCAGAGTAGTCGGGTTGACCTATATAGCCCTGCAAAGATCAAGCAAAACAGAGCACGCCCAGTAACAGACCCGACTTGGCAAGTTTCGGGTCGGATGTCACCACGGTGGCTCCCGATAGAATTTTGATGCAAGGTCAATGGCTTCCAACTCCTAAGAGACCCCCAGAGGTGACTGTGGTGGTTGTTTGGTTCCAGAGTTACCGGGTTGACCCATATACCCCTGCAAAGATCACGAAAAATAGAGCACGTCCAGGAAACAGACCTGACTGGGTAGTTTTCGGGTCGGACGTCACCATGGTGGCTCCCGATGGAATTTTGATGCAAGGTCAGTGGTTCCCGACTCCTAAGAGACCCCTGGAGTTCGCTGTGGTGGTCGTTCAAAGAAAAGATTCTCGAATTGGCTCGATCTGCAAAGAAAACACAAAGACAGTCAGAAATCCGACCTGACTGGGTAGTCAGGCTGTTTCTTCTTGCTGGGTCAAAACTAGATGGTTTTGTTTGGATCTCTCGACTCCTAGACACCCTTAAATCATGTCGGGAGGTGGTTGATGCGTTTTGGCAGCTCAAACCGACCCGAAAAGGTGGGAAACTCACGTTGGAAAATCTGACCCGAAATGGTCCAAACTAGCTTCTGTTATGTACTGAGCTGATTCTATAACTTAGAGGCTTCAAAATTAAAATCTAACTTCGGAAATGGACTGAGGGGTCGAAAACATGTGGGATATGAAGTTTGGTCAAGTTTGGATTTAAGCCGGGATGATGATCATCGAGTTTCCAACTTAAGTTTTGAGGGTTTTGCTTGGTTTTCAGCTTGCTCTTGGCTTGGTTTTGGTATGTTGAAACTAGGGAGAGTTAGAGAGCATTTGTTGAGTGAGAAATGCTAGAGAGATGATGTATGGAGGTGTGTGATTAACTTAATTACTCAAAGGATATATATAGACAAAGTTTAAGTGCAATTAAAGAAAGAAAAGTGCAATTAGGGCTCTTGATTAGGGAATTCGGTTATGCTAATGAGGATGAGGATGAATATCCTCCAAGTATAGTTGATGGAGAAGGGTTAAAAACATTAATGAGGATAGAGTGTTGAAGAAGAAGACTTAGATATTTTTGGAGGAAGACAAAGGCAAGTTGTCTTCTTGGCTTGATGAAGAAGATGACAAGGGATGGGGCGGCTAGGGCAAGAGTATGGCTGCCCAAGGATAGCCGTGGATCCCACGGGTTGTGAAGGAAAGTCGGGAGGAAGTTCGGGTCTCGATTGATCGCATGTTCGAGGCTCGTGGCTCAAATGAGCATTAAATTGTCGATGTGCGCGCGAAAACAATTCAAACGATCCCATGATTGTCCATTTTGCATAAGAAAATGTTCAGGTGGTTTTGAGGCTAGGAAGCCGGTTTTCCCCATTTAAGGCGATCAGAGCAGAGTTAGCCGTTTCTGAGAGCGTATCTTGTGTCTGCGCTCCGTATTGGTCATTTTGACGTGCATTATCAATCAGACCGAATAATTGACCCCTAAGCCGATATTGCAAATGTGAAGCCGGAGACGTCCTAGGAGTCCGAAGCCGAAGTTCTTAGAATGCTTTCTGAGTTACTTGGATGATCCGGAGAACGCTGCAATCTCCATTAGTTGAGAATATACCCCGAAAGATTGGAAAAATGCATCTCAGACCCTAAAAGCACTGTTCTGAGGGCCTAGATGGATTGTGCAATTCCATCTGAGGATTTCATATTGAACCTTGGGATAAGCGGCATTGGGTTGGCAATTCATCCAGCGTCAAGTTTCCGCAAAAAGGACCTCCGGTTATGAATTTACTTTGAAAACGGTCTTTTCTGCTTCTCGGAGATTATTCGGGAAACTAAAAGGGATTCTGGAGTCTGATTTGCCCAATTGAGTCTGTCTGCTGTAGTTTTCGGGGCAATGCATGGCTAACTTAGTTTGCCGATGTTTGATCAGATAAGTCTCCGGTTATGCTTTTCCGATGAAAGGTACGCTTGTTCTGTCCCTCAGGAGTCATTTGAGGAGTCTATGTGACTTCCGAGAGACAATCTGAAATAATGCTTGTGATCTGTATAATTGTTGGATGTGTCTGTGTCTGATATCGGGTATTAACTTTTCTCTAGTGAACCAGCGTTTTCGGACTTCCACTGAAAAGTTGTTTGTATTCAGAAAATTGCTCTGTATAGAGCAGATGATCTGCGAAATGTGTTTGAAGACACTTTTCATCTGTTTGGCACTGCAAGGGATTTTTAGAGTCCAATATTGACTATCTTCTGATGGTCGAACAATCCAATGGAAAATAGCACTGTACGTGTTGTATTCTGAAAATGTTGATTTGGATGCTGTCTAGGCTCTCTGTTTGCTTTGTATGTCATCGGATGATTCTGTATGTTCTTCTGGCATGTGCTTGAATCATCTGCTTGTCTATGTTGACTTGAGAATGAATAGCAATTTGCTGCTCTATCGAGCCATATTCTATATCGATGCTCAAGTCATAGCCTGAATTGCTATTGATACTATTGTTTGAACTAGTGGGCCAAAACGGAATGCTGACAGTCTCGCATGGCTTTGGAGCCAAATTTGTAGAAGGATGGGGGATCCTTTCATCCTTCGGTCGCGTGTGACCACTTGGAGAATGATGCCAGCAAGAGCGGCGTCAACAAGATCTCGCGAGTGAGGGAATAAGAGAGTCCCGAAAACGAGTAGTAAAAAGGCATGGCATAAGTCTTTCCATAAAACATCTCCTTGAACCATGTGCACCCTTGATTGAATGAAAAAAGAGGATTTTCTTGATTGCTATCTCCGTGCTACTAGAGTATGCGAGTTTAGCATTTAATCAGGTGGTTTTAACCCCGAGTAAGCGAGAGACCAACATGGGTCGGCTAGTGTAGAGGTTTGGCTCTACAATGTCGTGGGCAACTGTGGTCCGACTGATGAGGGTCTAATATTCCTCGATGGTCGGTGCGAGCTCGACTCCCTGGATGTCGAAGACGGCATGTTCCGGGTTCCAAAAAGTAAGGGTGGCTTCAAGAAAATTCCAGTCGACGTTCCTTGTAGCTAGCAATGGTATGTCTCCTAAGAATGCGCTAATGTAGCTGCCGTCGACCGGGCGCAGGGCTGCCCATACGCAGTTGATCTCCTCGAGCGGTGGTGTAACTCTGTCGAGGCGCAGACAGGAAGTCGAGTGCAACATCTCTTACCAAGATGAAAGGAAAATCGTCTTTGGACTCATCAATGCAAATAACGCCCCAATTTTAAAAAGTATGTGATGCATGCGTGCAGAAAATAAACGCCCGGGGCTTAGTTAAGATTACAAAGTACTCGTACATCACCCTTGGAGCCAAAAAAGACACAAATGGTGCGCAGGCTGACTCGACGGACTGTTTCTAAAGCCGGGTTGAAAGATTGCATGGAGGCTTAAAACAATGCATGGTTCGGTGCTACAGGGACCGTTAGCTATGAACCGACTTGATCGGTTCGACACTCGGACCTCTTGCTTGCCGATCGAGGATCCTTACAAATGAGTAAATAAGTGTACAAATAAAATTCCTCGCAATGTGCTCTCGAATAATTACAAAATACAACAGAATAAAGTAAATGGATCCCGATCGGTTTACATTGGGCCAATATTCCGCTCCGACTCACCGCGAGATTTTGAATGACCGATAAGTAAATTAAGGCAACGCCGCTCAAGGAGCCGGGGGTCGGGTCCGATCGGATCAGCGGTAGTTGAGAGGATTGATCGATTCTCATGGTAACCGTTGGACCAGTTGAGCTCCCGGGTGATGCCTAATCGCGATTCACACACCCGATCCGAGTCGTCTTCCACATAGACATTACTCAGAACATAGTGGTGACTCGGAGCTAGACCCCATTCCGCACTCTGGTTGCGCTCGCTCGTTGTACATGGGGGCGTTGGACCCCGTGGTCGATGGTTTAGGGCGTTGGACCCCGTGATAGGTGTGACTTATGGGTTTGGGTTCTGTACGGACCCGAATGTGGACTCTCGTCGGGGCCCGCATTGCGCGCTTTTGGATCGCGCGGTTTGGGAGTGTCCACCTTCCTGTGGGGACGCGTGACGGACACGCGTGAGAGAAAGAGTCGCCACTTATCATTTTACGACCTGTAGGTCGAGGGCGGATATGTTACCCGAGTCTAGGGGTACGGAACACCTAGTTTGTTGTTAAGGCATTGATCTGTGCGGAATCGGAAAATCCGTGTTTGAGGGTTCATGTTACGTGCGGGCCTATATCCCGCACGCCCTTTCGGTACTCTGGTTTGCTAGGCTTGCATGTTTTGATATTTACCGCTTGAATTAAGTTGCACTCGGCTCGCACGTTTTGACATTGGAGATTCAATGAATTAAACGATGACGGTTGAGAAGCCGAGAGAGAAGTAAACCCGTATGTCGGGGAATTGGTTCACAATCTTGCATTACAGTTCATCGAACCATGGAGGTTGAATCCCTGCCTGAACTAGAACTGCAAATTCTTGGGTTTACTTTCCTTTGGGCGAGCATTAAACCGATTCGATTAATTTGACTCTCGGACCATTCGCTTACCGACTGGAATTCTTACAGAATGAATGTACAAAATAAAAGTCCTTACAATGCTCTCAAAAACAATAAATACAAATTACAAATGGCCGAATTCCAGTCGACTCGCGTTCGGTTATTAGTCCGCTCTAACTCACCGTGAGTTTAGGGAAAACACCGAAAAATTGAAATTCAATACACGCTCTCACTGAATAGGGCGTTGGACCCTGTGAGTGTTGATTTGGGCATTGGACCCTATGATCGATGATTAGGGCATTGAACCCTAATATCATTCGGCCTAAGGATCAGGCTCGACCCGAATGAAAAACAAGTGCGAAAAGATAATAATCAGCAGGTAAATAATAGACAATGTGTTTGTATTCACCGAATGTACGTGGATTAACAAGTTTATTAATCCAAGGATGTTTTTGCGAGCAAATGCCATATGCTAAGCAATCAAACACGTGCCAATGTTTTAGCATTTGGCTTTTGTTGGAAACTTGAAAAAGAGAGTCAAATGTCATGTGTGTGGATTGCTTTTACAGTTGTTCTGTACTGTGACACTGAATTTCCACTGAATTAGCTAAACTCGTATTTTGACTCTAGATTTGGAATCTAGAATTCCTCCAAGCCATTATCTAGTGTTTGGTTAGGTCGAGTGAAAGGTTAATCAGCATTTTGCATGTTTTCTAACAGAGGTAACCGTTCTAGTTACCTGAGTCTATGTTAGGATGACAGAAACTCATCAGTTAGATAAGAAAAGGCTATGCAGATGAACCTGCACTGAACAGGTAGCCCGTTCTTATCTCGTACTGTAGTGTTTCTATCATGCTAACCCTAGGGGTATCGTTGAATTGTGAAAAGACGATTTTGCCCTTTATTTGAAAATTGTTTTCATAAAAGGGGAAATATCGTAGTGCGGGCCACCTCGGCCTGTAGCCGGTGTCGACCAATTTCTGGATCGTCCAGGGTTGTGCAAGAACCCCGAAAAAGTCAAAGAACCGGTCGATCTGCCCGGAAGTGATCTAGAAAGATCTTCTGAATCCTGACCTGAGTTACCTGGAATCAGGTAAAAACTCAAGTTGAGACACAGCAGCCCTTTTCAGACGTCCATGCTACATCGGACCGCGCGTTTCGGGTTTTGAAATTGATAAGTTTGAAAAGGGCACCAACGTCATTTGACAACTTATCGACGCGAGTTATCAGTTAATGGCCAATTTGTGTAAACTTTATCAGTGTGAAGTGGGTTTAATCATGTGAGCGTCCCGATTAACCCGTTTGTGGAATTAATGCTTAAGGGTTGTGCCGAATGCATTAATTATAAAAACGATTCGTGACTCGGCGACCAAGACGATTCCATAAGGATCGAGGATAATTTGGTCCAATGACCGAAACTACCCTCGTAACCGAATGGACTCGAATGAGTCATCGATACCCGAATCCATGCATGCTTTGTTTTGAAAAGACATTTTCATGCGATATTGCGACGATAATGTAAGTTGCAAATTACACGAAAGCCGAGAACGAACTCAAAACGGGAAGAGGAAGCCTCATGCAACCCGTACGAGTCTAAGAGGCTCTCGGTTACTTCTCCTTGGAGATAGCCGAGAGGTCCCGTGGCCCGAATGGGGTTCCACGAGGTTTCCCCGTCTCGTTTTGAATAATTTCTCGCATGCTTAAACAACAAACATGATAAATGACACGATTAAACGAAAGTCGGTATTGCCATGATTTGAATAACGCATTCGAACATGCAAACACGCACAAACAAGTTATTTAAGGAATCGATAAAACAATACCGACTTCATGCATGTAAGAAAACATGAGAAAACTCGGGAATCGAACTTAGATCGGACAAAGAAGGTCGTTCTTAACCCGAGGAAAGCAAGCCAAGTCTCGGTTACCTCTTCTTGAGGCAAACCCGAGAGCTCTTTTGCTTATTTCGGGTCGGGAAAGTCTTTTGAGGGTCGATCCAAACGTTTTTCGACATGCTAACATGTTAATCGAGGATAAACATGCATGATATAATGTAAAAGTGCATAAAAATGAAGTCTTGCAAGTGAACATGCTTTGTGCACCATATAACTCCATGAACATGCAATCAATGTAAAAAGCCCTAACTCCTATAAGTAAAGAGTGATTTACCTAGCCTCGGGATACGAGGAAAGAGTCGGGGAAGTGTTCGAGAGTCGGGTGACTCGATAGAATGCTTGGAAGGATGCTCGGATGCAAGGGATGCACGTTCGGGTGTGCACGGACGTCGGGCGCGCGGGCAGGCACAAGGGGGCGTACGCGGGCGCGCAGCTGGCTGGCGCGCGGGCGTGCGAGGCTGTGTGCGCGGGCGCGCTTATGCATGGGAGCGTGCGGCTACGGGTGCACTGTTCACCCGAGAGCACGATCTTCACCCGAAATGAGGAAATCAACCTGAAATGATGAGCAAATGACTTCAAACCAAAAATCTAAATTCATAAATGAACTCCTTAGGTCCAAAACATGTGTTCCATGGAGTTTGATAATTTTTGAAATAAAGTTGGGATGATGAACATCGGCTTCCGACTTAAGAAACTCAAAGCCTTCTTCGGGTTTTCTTTGGTTTTTCTCTCTTGGTTTTGAAGTGTTGATGCTTGCTAGTTTTGGCTATGGAGTTGAGAGCTTTTCTTGAGGGAGAAAGCTTGTAGAGGGTGTGCAAGAAGAGAAGTGATTAACTTAATCACTTTTGGGCCATTTATAGACAAAGCTAATGACACAATTAGCAAAAGCAAGTGCTCTTAACCCCCATGCTTAGCAAATTTCGGTTTGATTAAGAAAATATCAAGTCTCATCTTCTTCCATTGCATTAATGAAGAAGAGATAAGACATTGATGAGCATTGATGAGAATTGATGAGAAGTTGAGTGTTGTCTTCAACCTCTCCAAGATATTTTGGCTAAGAGAGGGCAAGTTGGCTTCTTGCTTTGAAGAAGAAGTAAAAGCTTCTAGAGTAAAGGGTGACTCATCTTGGGCAGCCCGTGGGTCCCACGACCGAAGAGGAAAAACCGGGAAAAAGTTCGGGTCTCGATTGATTGCGCATTCGAAACTCGTGGTTCGAACTGAATGTTGAATTATCGATATACGCAAGGAAACGAATTTAATGAGTCTGAGATTGGCATTTTTTGTGAGAAATTGCCAAATGTCTGTATGAGGCTCGGAAGCCGGTTTTGCTCCTTTTATGCATTCAGAGAGAGGTTACCCACTTCTGACAGCATATCTTGTATCTGAATACCACGTCGGTCATTTTGACATAAATTGTCAAATTACGTGGGCACTTAACCCTTAAGCCGGTAAATGCAAATATGGAGCCGGAGATGTCCTAGGAGGCCGAAATTGGATTTCTCAGATTGCTTTCTGAGTTTCTTGGGCGATCCGGAGATCACTGTGATCTCTGTTTGCCGAGATTGGGCCTCTAAGGATATGAAAAGTGCATCTGAGACCCTTAAAACTCTGCTCGGGGGGGCTAGATGAGTTGTGTGATTCATTCCGACGATTCCACATTGAGCCTTGAGAAGGCTTGTATTGTGTAAGGTAAGCATCCGGCGTCAAGTTTCCCCAAAGAGGACCTCCGGATATGGATTTCCACTGAAAATGGTCTTTTGTGCTCATCGGAGATTACTCGGGAAACCGAGAAGGGTTTTGCTGTCTGTTTTGCCCAATTGCGAATGTCCGCTGGAGTTTTCAGGGCAATGTAGTGTGAACTTCGTTTGCCGTAATTTTGTCAGATCAGACTTCGGTTATGCTCTTCCGAAGAGGGGTATGCCCGTTTTGTCGCTCGGAAGTCATTCAGGGTGTCTGTATGGCTTCCAAAAGACAATCTGAAGCACTGCTCATGCTCTGTATGATTGTGGGGCATGGCCGCATCTGATGTTTGGAATTAACTTTTCTCCGAGAAACCGGCATTTTTGGACTTCCACTGAAAAGTTGTCTGTATACAGAAAGTTGTTCTATATAGAGCAGATGATTTGCGAAATGCGTTTGAAGACACTTTTCATCTGTTTGGCATCGATGTGGATTTTTGAGGTCCAATATTGGCTATCTTCCGACGGACGAGCGAACTATCGGAAAACAGGATTGTCCATGTAGTACACTGAAAATGCCGGTTTTGGACATTGTTGAGCTCTCTAGTCACTCTGTTACCCTTTGGTGACCCCTGGAGTCCTTCTGTCATATGTGCATGTCTTCTGCTCAATTTTGCCGACTTGAGGATGAATAATGATTTCTGCTCTATTAAGTCGTTTTTCTATATTCTGCTCAAGTTAGGGCTTGGACCATTGCTGATATCATTGTTTGGAAAGGTGAGCCAAAATGGGGTGCTGACAGCTTGCCCCTCTTTGACTGCGTGCTCGAGTAGAGGATGCATCCAAAGACTTCAGAAGCACCCCAGTTTGATAACAGTGATCGATGTGAAATTTCCTATATGGCATTCTCCCTCCTACTTTGGATATGTGGGGATGTTATACCCGAAGAGGATGACCCCTGTACAGAAAAGTAGTCGGGATGTACCCGAAGGGGATGACCCCTGTGCAGAAAAGTAGTCGGGACGGACCCGAAGGGGACGGACCCTTGTGCAGAAAAGTAGTTGCATGGGATGCATTGCATAATGAATATGCTTGCAGAAAGTAAATGCAAACGCTAGGGAGTTGCGTGAGGTGTGGAAGGAATCATTGTGATTCCTCCATTACTAAGCTTGTTTGTGTTGCAATCGATGTTATGGCAGAATGTTTCGTTGCTTGCCAACTGATTGTGATGCCACTGAGTGCATGGAGTATTTGTATCATCTGAGAACAGGACTTAGTCTTATGGAAACCTAAAGATGGGACTCGGCCCTATGAGAGATGAACCGATGGGACTTGGCCCTACAAAAGATCTAAGGGTGGGACTCGGCCTTATGAAAGATCTAACGAAGGGACTCGGCCCTACGGAAGATCAAAGGAAGGGACTCGGCCCTGTGGGGATCTAACGATGGGACTCGGCCCTACCGAAGATCAAAGGTTGGGACTCGGCCCTAGGGGGATCTAACGATGGGACTCGACCCTACCGAAGATCAAAGGTTGGGACTTGGCCCTGGGGGGATCTAACGATGGGACACGGCCCTACGGAAGATCAAAGGAAGGGACTCGGCCCTGGGGGGATCTAACGATGGGACACGGCCCTACGGAAGATCAAAGGAAGGGACTCGGCCCTGGGGGATCTAACGATGGGACACGGCCCTACAGAAGATCAAAGGAAGGGACTCGGCCCTTGGGGGATCTAACGATGGGACTCGGCCCTACGGGAGATCAAAGGAAGGGACTCGGCCCTTGGGGGATCTAACGATGGGACTCGGCCCTACGGGAGATCAAAGGAAGGGACTCGGCCCTGTGGGGATCTAACGATGGGACTCGGCCCTACGGAAGATCAAAGGAAGGGACTCGGCCCTGGGGGGATCTAACGATGGGACTCGGCCCTACGGAAGATCAAAGGAAGGGACTCGGTCCTGTGGGGATCTAACGATGCGACTCGGCCCTACGGGAGATCAAAGGAAAGGACTCGGCCCTGTGGGGGATCTAAAGAAGGGACTCGACCCTACGGGAGATCAAAGGAAGGGACTCGGCCCTGTGGGGATCTAACGATGGGACTCGGCCCTACGGGAGATCAAAGGAAGGGACTCGGCCCTGTGGGGATCTAACGATGGGACTCGGCCCTACGGGAGATCAAAAGAAGGGACTCGGCCCTGGGGGGATCTAACGATGGGACTCGGCCCTGCGGGAGATCAAAGGAAGGGACTCGGCCCTGGGGGGGATCTAACCATGGGACTCGGCCCTACGGAAGATCAAAGGAAGGGACTCGGCCCTGGGGGGATCTAACTATGGGACTCGGCCCTACGGAAGATCAAAGGAAGGGACTCGGCCCTGCGGTGATCTAACGATGGGACTCGGCCCTACCGAAGATCAAAGGTTGGGACTCGGCCCTGGGGGGATCTAACGATGGGACTCGGCCCTACGGAAGATCAAAGGAAGGGACTCGGTCCTGGTGGGATCTAACGATGGGACTGGCCCTACGGAAGATCAAAGGAATGGACTCGGCCCTGTGGGAGTCGGCCCTGTGATTGTCGTTGTGAAGCGGTGGTGCTGTAGGTGTGTCCGGTGGATGTTGCCCTGAGAGTGCTGATTCGTCGGAGGCTTGTGTTGTTGCTACTTAGGCGATCGTGCTTTGCTGAAGGGTGACTTTGCTATTGAGCAACTGTGCTTTCGCTGGCGATGCCCCTGCCGTGCAATGAGGGTTTTTGCTTTGTGGGATGCCGTGTGATGAGGGACTCCAGCTCTGGGGTGGAGCGCCTACGTATCCCGAGTGGTCGGAAATTAGAGTCTGCCGTAGTTCTTGCCGTTTGCAGTACTTGTGATCCTGACATTACTAGTAAATCATGTGAGAAATACTAACAAGTGATAGATACAGGTAAGCATGAAAATGTTGTTGCAACAAGCAGATCTTTAGTTTTGGGTCACCTAAGTGACTTGTGAAGAATTTTGCTTTAACAGTGCAAAATGGGTCTCGTTCCCGGAGGCCTAGATGCGAGGCCTCCAGGGGTTCCCGTTAGCTATGTATTGGGCATATCGAGATATCCCTGACAATGCCCTAGCAACTCTATCGGTTGTTCGACGCACCCGTCGGCTTTGAACCCTTCTCAATAGGGTACCGTAGGGCGGCTGCATTTGGAACTCGTTTGGGGATTTCTGTTCAGATTTGGTCGGACTTGGTCAGACCAATTCCAAAGCGTTATGACTAGACTCTCGGAGAGGAATGTCTGGGATTTTGGCTCTGTGATAGCCTGTTGAAGGGTGGCTGTGACCCATTTGGAGTTATGCAAAGACAAAGAGAAAAGAGAAAGCTTGGGAAGCACGTTGCCCCAGGCTAAAAGGATACACGGGTTCACGCCTGCAGTGAGATGTACCCCCATTTTCCTTCGTCCTTCTGTTGTGTAGGTTGTACTGAACTGCTTGGACGGCGTATTCAGTTACCCACTGTACTTGAGGAAGGTTCCCTCTTGGACGGTTGAATGGTATTGGAGAGCCGATCGGGGATCGTGTTGGAATAGATAAACTGGCCACTTCCTTTGGGGATCCCTTGTCCACACGACGTGCGAGAGACTAGGGGGCAATTTTATCTATCTCTCTTTTTGCTCTCATTTTCCTACGGTCACCCACCTCGGGGCTGTACCTCTCAACCTAAAGGGGAAGAGCTCTCATTTTGCCACGACTGTCCCAAAGGGTTTTCGGTCGTGCCTCTCTTTTACCCTAGCTTTTGCCTAGGTCTTCCCAAAAAGGGGTTTTCGACCTAGCGGACTCGATTCTTTTATCTCTCGAGTTTGTAAGGGCGAAGGGTTCGAAGGATTCAACCTCCAGATGCATTGTTTTCTATCTCCGTCAAGGAGTTGTGTCTGCTGCTCCCCTTTTGTTAGGGTTTGTTGATTTTTTTGAATTGGCAGTGTCAAAGCTTTAAATCTCGGCGGTGCCTTGTTTTATTCATTGGCGGGTTTTTCCTGCGTCTTTTCTCTCTCTCTTCATTGGCGGGTTTTTCCCGCTTCTTTTCGCTCTGTTTTTTTTCTTGCAGTTGGGGTTTGTTTTGTGCCCCATGTCTTTGTTTGAAACTCCTCGACTTTGCATCGCCGAGGCCGCTTTGGTGTGCTTCGCCTCGTGGAGACTTGTTGTGTGTTGCTAGCCCTATTTTGTGAGGACCGGCTTTCTTGGAAGTTTGACTCCCGTGCACTCGAAAGCTGAACTTCGTGTCATTTTCCCTTGCAATCTCTTCAGGTGAATTCCCCTATAGTCTAGAAGGAAAATACAAAATTGCCATAGGGAATCAGTGGTTGGGGTTGTCTTGGTGCTTGTTGTGGAGGAGGCTTGGTCTTGACGCAAATGACCAGGAGCGTTCCAACATCACTTGCTGGAGTGACCCACTATGGCGACCTCGGGGCGAACTTCAACCAGGGAGGCCACAGTGTACGTCGCTTGCCGAGATTGTGTTGGCGCGAACTTCAACCGGGGATGCCCCAGTGTACGTCGCTTGCTGAGTTTGTGTTCGCGCGAACTTCAACCGGGGATGCCCCAGTGTACGTCGCTTGCTGAGGTTGTGTTCGCGCGAACTTCAACCGGGGATGCCCCAGTGTACGTCGCTTGCTGAGGTTGTGTTCGCGCGAACTTCAACCGGGGATACCCCAGTGTATGTCGCTTGCCGAGATTGTGTTGGCGCGAACTTCAACCGGGGATGCCCCAGTGTACGTCGCTTGCTGAGTTTGTGTTCGCGCGAACTTCAACCGGGGATGCCCCAGTGTACGTCGCTTGCTGAGGTTGTGTTCGCGCGAACTTCAACCGGGGATACCCCAGTGTATGTCGCTTGGAAAAGTTGTGCTAGTGCAAACTTCAACCGGGGATGCCCCAGTGTACGTCGCTTGGAAATGCTTATCGTGGGTGGATGATGTCCGAGGTGGTCTCGGTGCAAGCGTTGAACGCGAATGCCCTGGTCTTTATTGTCGATGTGACTCGTGGTGGGCGGTTTGTGCAACTGTCGCCCCTGACCGTCTCATGTCGTCAATGTCAACTGAAATGGTTGCATTGATGGCATATGGCTCGCTCAGTTGGTTTTGTCTTTAGCTTTGTAGGGGGTACCTCCGTGTCGAGCTCCTTCCCTGTCAAAGTATAAGGGAGGAGGCTCGAGAGGAGTTCTCGGAAAGGTGTGAGCCCGTGCATCACTCTTCGCCTGTGACCGGCGTGTCCCTGTAAAAGATGACAAAGAAGATGGTGTGTTAGGCGACTGTGCGGTGGAATATGTGGTAAGAAATATGGGGTGTACCCATGGGAAAATCGCTTTTGTCCCGCACACGACCCATGGGGTATCGTGTGTGAATGACATTTGTTTCCGGGAATCTAGTCATCACCACTCTGGAGTGGTTAGACTATGACTAAGGTCACATAAGCATGTTTTCCCTAATTGCGAGTAGGCATGCGCAGCCGTCCTAGGGAAGGCTCAAGGAGCCGGGTCCCATGAGGATAGGTGAGTCGAACAGGTCCAACAGAACTAATAGGACGTCTTCGAGACTGTCCTAATGCTCCATTGAAGGATTTGTTCATGTCGAGAGCCCATTTGTGGGAATGCATTTGAATGAAAACAACAGAGAGTTTAAAGAAAACGGCGCGTGTTGCCCCAGTATTCAATCAGCGACCCCAACGGAGGTGGATGAGATCCATTTTTTGATCGGAGGCATGATCGTGCTGGTATCTCCTACGACTGAGGGTTGGGTCATGCTCTGTTTGTGAATTTAGATTTGCTCCTCGGAGTATCGCTTGGATGAATTTGAATCCAAGTCGATTTTGGATTTCAGATGAGCCTGAAAGCAGTAAATGCGAGGTGTCAAAACCTGAAAGCAGTAAATGCCGGGCTGGAGCCCAAAAGCAGTAAATGCTAGGCCGGGGTCCGAAAGCAGTAAATACAGAACCGAGGCCCAATGCAGTAAATGGGTGGCCGAAGCCCAAAAGTGGGGCCAAAGCCTGATGTAGTAAATGCGGGGCCGGAGCCCGATGGAGGGCCGGAACCCAATGCGGGATCGAAGCCCAATAGTGGGGCCGAAGCTCGATGCAGTAATTGCGGGCTTGATAGGAAAGTGCAAGAAATGGGAAAGCAAAGGTCAATGTTGCGGTATTGCTTTGTGGAGCAAGGATGGGGACTTAGTGTTGAAATCCCAAGGAGCTGGATGAGAGACGTTTGTTGTCTCAATTGTGGTCGCTCAGTATTCAGGCTATCTTCTTGTTGAGATTTTCCTGCAATGGGAAAAGAAAACAATGAAGGAGCATGAACTGTTTAGGATTTCAATGCAAGAGTGTAGGGAAGCAAACTGGCCTAGTAGGTGTCGTGGGAGCACACCAAGAGACATGCATTGATGCGTTGAGCAGGCATGTATGAGTTGGTGTGAACATGCTTGGACATGTGTGAGGCACGCTTGATCATTGGTAGATGCATGGGGTCACGCGGAGGGATGTGAGTCCGATCACGCGGTGACACTCTCTGTTAGGAAGAAGTTAGTGTTGGTTAACTTTGCCTGGGAAGGTTGATCAGCCCTTGGGCCACAGCTCGTCTTACCGTGGAGGAAGGGTGAAGGCCGCGAGTGGCCTGCCCGCGAAAGTGGGCACGACTCGCCTATCGTGCGGGATGGGTGGCCGGGATGGACTCGGCTTCTGGTCAAAGCACATCTCGCTATGGAGAAGTGAAGACCGCGGGTGGTCTACCCGCGAAGGTTGGCACAACTCGCCTGTCGTGCGGGACATGGTAGTTGCTGTGCAAACATAGGATGGAGGCAATGTATGAGTTTTCAAAAGCTAATGCCGTTGCATTGATTTGATTCCAGTTCCCAGATTTACGAAGATGGTTCATTTGAAAAAGGGAACTTAAGCAATAAACCAATGCAATGTCCTAGTTTGTTTGAAAACATGCATGCAGTGCATAAAAGTAAAGTATAACTGTATCTGTTACAATGTACATCGCTCTTTGTGAAAAACAGCAAAAGGCCCGCCTAAAGGAAAAACTACAGGCCGACTCAAAGACTCAACTTTTGGGTCGGTTGATGGCATGAAGGCAATTTTGGTCCAGCATGACGGTCCCTGTTTATGCATGGTTTCAGTGTTCTACTGGGAAAACCACTAACTAGGGATGGGGGCTCCCGATTCAAGGGGATCAATTCCTTGAAATCGAGCGAGGATCTTTGGGGCCCGGTTCGGTGGCAGAGCCTACTCGATCCGTTCCCTTACTCGGAACCTCTGACTAACCTAGCTTCCTAGATCGGTGCCCGTGGGATTTCAGGCATTTGGTACCTAAATCCGCTAGAATGATGCAATGCAAGTGCAGAAAAGTAAATATGCGTAAAATAGATAAGCGAGAAAGTTGCAGAAAGCGGTAAATGAACATGCAAGCAAGCAAACGGGATCGAGCCCGAACCAACTAAGTATGTCCCCAGTGGAGTCGCCAAGCTGTACAGACCCAAATGTGGACTCTCGTCGGGGCCCGCATTGCGCGCTTTTGGATCGCGCGGCTTGGGAGTGTCCACCATCCTGTGGGGACGCGTGACGGACACGCGTGAGAGAAGGAGTCGCCACTTATCATTTTACGACCGGTAGGTCGATGGCGGATAAGTTACCCGAGTCTAGGGGTATAGAACACCTAGTTTGCTGTTAAGGCATTGATCTGTGCGGAACCGAATAATCCGTTCAGGGGTTCATGTTACGTGCGGGCCTATATCCCGCACGCCCTTTTCGGTACCCTGGTTTGCTAGGCTTGCATGTTTTGTTATTTACCGCTTGAATTAAGTTGCACTCGGCTCGCATGTTTTGACACCGGAGATTCGGTGAATTAAACGATGTCGGTTGAGAAGCCGAGAGAGAAGTAAACCCGTATGTCAGGGAATTGGTTCACAATCTTGTGTTACAGTTCATCGAACCATGGAGGTTGAATCCCTGCGTGAACCAGAACCGCAAATTATTGGGTTTACTTTCCTTTGGGCAAGCATTAAACCGATTCGATTAATTCGACTCTCGGACCGTTCGCTTACCGACTGGAATTCTTACAGAATGAATGTACAAAATAAAAGTCCTTACAATGCTCTCGAAAACAATAAATACAAATTACAAATGGCCGAATTCCAGTCGACACGCATTCAGTTATTATTCCGCTCTAACTCACCGTGAGTTTAGGGAAAACACCGAAAAACTGAAATTCAATGCACGCTCTCACTGAATAGAGCGTTGGACCCTGTGAGTGTTGATTAGGGCGTTAGACCCTGTGATCGATGATTAGGGCGTTGAACCCTAATATCATTCGGCCTAGGGATCAGGCTTGACCCGAATGAAAAACAAGTGTGAAAATATAACAATCAGCACGTAAATAACAGACAATGTGTTTGTATTCACCGAATGTACGTGGATTAACAAGTTTATTAATCCAAGGATGTTTTTGCGAGCAAATGCCATATGCTAAGCAATCAAACACGTGCCAATGTTTTAGCATTCGGCTTTTGTTGGAAACTTGAAAAAGAGAGTCAAATCTCATGTGTGTGGATTACTTTTACAGTTGTTCTGTATTGTGATATTGAATTTCCACTGAATTAGCCAAACTCGTGTTTTGACTCTAGATTTGGAATCTAGAATTCCTCCTAACCATTATCTAGTGTTTGGTTAGGTCGAGTGAAAGGTTAATCAGCATTTTGCATGTTTTCTGACAGAGATAACCGTTCTAGTTACCCGAGTCTATGTTAGGATGACATAAACTTATCAGTTAGATAAGAAAAGGCTATGCAGATGAACCTGCACCTGAACCGGTAGCCCATTCTTATCCCGTACTATAGTGTTTCTGTCATGCTAACCCTAAGGGTGTCGCTGAATTGTGAAAAGACGATTTTGCCCTTTATTTGAAAAAAAATTTCATAAAAGGGGAAACATCGTAGTGCGGGCCACCTCTGCCTGTAGCTGGTGTCGACCAATTCCTGGATCGTCCAGGGTTGTGCAAGAACCCCGAAAAAGCCAAAGAATCGGTCGATCTGCCCGGAAGTGATCTAGAAAGATCTTTTGTATGCTGACCTGAGTTACCTGGAATCAGGTAAAAACTCAAGTTGGACCGCGCATTTCGGGTTTTGAAATTGATAAGTTTGAAATGGGCACCAACGTCATTTGACAACTCATCGACGCGAGTTATCAGTTAATGGCCAATTCGTGTAAACTTTATCAGTGTGAAGTGGGTTTAATCATGTCAGCGTCCCGATTGACCCGTTTGTGGAATTAATGCTTAAGGGTTGTGTCGAATGCATTAATTATGAAAACGATTCGTGACTTGGCGACCAAGACGATTCCATAGGATCGAGGATAATTTGGTCAAATGACCGAAACTACCATCGTAACCGAATGTACTCAAATGAGTCATCGATACCCGAATCCATGCATGCTTTGTTTTGAAAAGACATTTGCATGCGATATTGCGACGATAATGTAAGTTGCAAATTACACGAAAGCCGAGAACGAACTCAAAACGGGAAGAGGAAGCCTCATGCAACCCGTACGAGTCTAAGAGGCTCTCAATTACTTCTCCTTAGAGATAGCCGAGAGGTCCCATGGCCCGAATGGGGTTCCACAAGGTTTCCCCGTCTCGTTTTGAATCATTTCTCGCATGCTTAGACGACAAACATTATAAATGACACGATTAAACGAAAGTCGGTATTGCCATGATTTGAATAACCCATTCGAACATGCAAACATGCACAAACAAGTTATTTAAGGAATCGATAAAACAATACCGACTTCATGCATGTAAGAAAACACGAGAAAACTCGGGAATCGAACTTAGATCGGGCTAAGAAGGCCATTCTTAACCCGAGCAAAGCAAGCCAAGTCTCGGTTACCTCTTCTTGAGGCAAACCCGGGAGCTCTTTTGCTTATTTCGGGTCGGGAAGGTCTTTTGAGGGTCGATCCAAACGTTTCCCGACATGCTAACATGTTAATCGAGGATAAACATGCATGATATAATGTAAAAGTGCATAAAAATGAAGTCTTGCAAGTGAACATGCTTTGTGCACCATATAACTCCATGAACATGCAATAAATGTAAAAAGCCCTAACTCCTCTAAATCAAGAGTGATTTACCTAGCCTCGAGACACGAGGAAAGAGTTGGGGAAGTGTTCGAGAGTCGGGTGACTCGGTAGAACGCTTGGAAGGATGCTCGGGTGCAAGGGATGCACGTTCGGGTGCGCACGGACGTCGGGCGCTCGGGCAGGCACGCTGGGGAGTGCGCGGGCGCACAGGGCGCGCAGCTGGCTAGCGCACGGGGGGCGTAGCTGGCTGGCACGCGAAGCTGTGCGCGCAGGCGAGCGGCTGTGCGTGCGGGCGCGCGGCTGGACGAGCTAGTGCGCGAGAGCGTGCGGCTACGGGTGCACTGTTTACCCGAGAGCACGATCTTCACCCGAAATGAGGAAATCAACCTGAAATGATGAGCAAATGACTTCAAACCAAAAATCTAAGTTCATAAATGAACTCCTTAGGTCCAAAACATGTGTTCCATGGAGTTTGAGAATTTTTGAACTTAAGTCGGGATGATGAACATCGACTTCCGACTTAAGAAACTCAAAGCTTTCTTCGGGTTTTCTTCGGTTTTTCTCTCTTGGTTTTGAAGTGTTGATGCTTGATGGTTTTGGCTATGGAGTTGAGAGCTTTTCTTGAGGGAGAAAGCTTGGAGAGAGTGTGCAAGAGGAGAAGTGATTAACTTAATCACTTTTGGGCCATTTATAGACAAAGCTAATGACACAATTAGCAAAAGCAAATGCTCTTAACCCCCATGCTTAGCAAATTTCGATTTGATTAGGAAAATATCAAGCCTCATCTTCTTCCATTGCATTAATGAAGAAGAGATAAGATATTGATGAGCATTGATGAGCATTGATGAGAAGTTGAGTGTTGTCTTCAAACTCTCCAAGATATTTTGGCTAAGAGAGGGCAAGTTGGCTTCTTGCTTTGAAGAAGAAGAAAAGCTTCTAGAGCAGAGGGTGACTCATCTTGGGCAGCCCGTGGGTCCCACGACAGAAGAGGAGAAATCGGGAAAAATCTCGGGTCTCGATTGATCGCGCATTCGAAGCTCGTGGTTCGAACTGAATGTTGAATTATCGATATACGCGAGAAAACGAATTTAATGAGTCCGAGATTGGCATTTTTCGTGAGAAATTGCCAAATGTCTGTATGAGACTCGGAAGCCGGTTTTGCTCCTTTTAAGCATTCAGAGCGAGGTTACCCACTTCTGACAGCATATCTTGTATCTGAATCCCACGTCGGTCATTTTGACATAAATTGTCAAATTACGTGGACACTTGACCCTTAAGCCGGTAAATGCAAATATGGAGCCGGAGATGTCCTAGGAGGCTGAAACTGGATTTCTCAGATTGCTTTCTGAGTTTCTTGGGCGATCCGGAGATCACTGTGATCTCTGTTTGCCGAGATTGAGCCTCTAAGGATATGAAAAGTGCATCTGAGACCCTTAAAACACTGCTCGGGGGGTCTAGATGAGTTGTGTGATTCATTTCGACGATTCCACATTGAGCCTTGAGAAGGTTAGCATTGTGTAAGGTAAGCATCCGGCGTTAAGTTTCCCCAAAGAGGACCTCCGGATATGAATTTCCACTGAAAATGGTCTTTTGTGCTCCTCGGAGATTACTCGGGAAACCGAGAAGGGTTTTGCTGTCTGTTTTGCCCAATTGTGAATGTCCGCTGGAGTTTTCAAGGCAATGTAGTGTGAACTTCGTTTGCCGTAATTCCGTCAGATCAGACTCCGGTTATACTCTTCCGAAGAGAGGTATGCCCGTTTTTCGCTCGGAAGTCATTCAGGGTGTTTGTATGGCTTCCAAAAAACAATCTGAAGCACTGCTCATGCTCTGTATGATTGTGGGGCATGGCCGCATCTGATATTTGGATTTAACTTTTCTCCGAAAAACTAGCATTTTTGGACTTCCACTGAAAAGTTGTCTGTATAGAGACAGTTGTTCTGTATAGAGCAGATGATTTGCGAAATGCATTTGAAAACACTTTTCATCTGTTTGGCATCGATGTGGATTTTTGAGGTCCAATATTGGCTATCTTCCGACGGATGAGCAAACTATCGGAAAATAGGAATGTCCATGTAGTACATTGGAAATGCCGGTTTTGGACATTGTTGAGCTCTCTAGTCACTCTGTTACCCTTTGGTGACACCTGGAGTCCTTCTGTCATATGTGCATGTCTTCTGCTCAATTTTGCCGACTTGAGGATGAATAGTGATTTCTGCTCTGTTAAGTCGTTTTTATGTATTCTGCTCAAGTTGTGGCTTGGATCATTGCTGATATCATTGTTTGGAAAGGTGAGCCAAAATGGGGTGCTGACAAGTTCGAACCGCAACAAATCAGCAAGTGATAATAGAAAATAGAGAAAAACTGATAGAAATAGATGAAAACAGACAAAAACTAATAAATACAAACAAGTTGTGTATTAGGTCGAATTTACGTGATTTAAATCAATTATTAATCAGGGTTAATTGGCAAACAATTTATCTAACCTAAGCAAGTAGAAGAACATGCTAAGGTGCGGTACTAGGTCGACTATGCATGAGTGAGTCGATTTAAAGACTTTGTTCTGTAAATGACACTGCGGTTTCACTGATTATGCCAAACACGTTTTTTGACTTTAGATTTGGAACCTAGAATTCCACCTAACCATCATCTAATGTTTGGTTAAGTCAAGTGAATGGTTAGTCCGGTTTTACATGCTTTGTGATAGAGGTAACAACGCTAATTACCGAATCTACAGTAAGATAACAGAAACACCGAAAGCGGATGAAACAAGCCATGCGAATAAGACTCAAGCTCGAACAGGCTGCCCTTCCTCAACCATAAATCGAGGTGTTTCGATCTCCTTAATGCCTAGAATGTCGAAGAATCGCAAAAACAACGGTTATGCTCTTGGTTTGCAAAATCTGTAAAGTGCTTGTTCAAAATTGAGATCACGTGACACGAATAGGTCTAAAGAAGACTTGCATGTTTGACTTGAGCCGCCTCAAATCGAGCTTGGACTAGAGTCAAGGCACGCAAGTCCATTCTAGACACCGATTCTATTTGTGTTATACATTCCAGTGCTTTGAAATTGTGAATTTTAAAAGGGCATTCCCAGCGGTTCAAGATCCGTCGATGCGGTTACAAATTGATAGCCGATTCGTGCGATTTATTTTAAGCCGAATGATTTGTGTCAGTACCCCATTTTAGCTCATCAATTCAAACTACATTATCAGCAGTGATCCAGCCACGACTTGAGCATTATTACAGAAAATGGCTCGACAGAGAAGGAAATCACTATTCATCCTTGTACGGACCCGAATGTGGACTCTTGTCGGGGCCCGCATTGGGCGCTTTTGGATCGCGCTGCTTGAGAGTGTCCACCTTCCCGTGGGGACGCGTGACGGACATGCGTGAGAGAAGGAGTCGCCACTTATCATTTTACGACCCCTAGGTCGAGGGTGGATAAGTTACCCGGGTCGAGGGGTATGGAACACCTAGTTTGTCGTTAAGGCATTGATCTGTGCGGAACCGAAAAGTCCGTGTTCGGGGGTTCATGTTACGTGCGGGCCTATATCCCGCACGCCCTTTCAGTACTCTGGTTTGCTAGGCTTGAATGTTTTATTATTTACCGCATGAATTAAGCTGTGCTTGGGTCGCACGTTTTGACACCGTAAATTCGATGAATTAAACTATGTCGGTTCAGAAGCAGGGAGAGAAGTAAATCTATATGTCGGGGAATTGGTTCACAATCTTGCGATACAGTTCATCAAACTATGAAGGTTGAATCCCTGCGTGAACCAGAACTGCGAGATCTTGGATTTACTTTCCTTTGGGCAAGCGTGAAACCGATTCGAATGATTCGACTCTCGGACCGTTTGCTCGCCAACTGAGATTCTTACATATTGAATGTACAAAACAAAAATCCTTACAATGAACTCTCAAAAATACATCAAATCATAATTACAAATAGGTGAATCTCAGTCAGTTTGCATTTGGTTATTATTCCGCTCTAACTCACTGTGAGTTTAGGGAAACACCGAAAAAACTGAAATTCGACATGCGCTCTCAATGAATAGGGCGTTGGACCCTGTAAGTGATGATTAGGGCGTTGGACACTGTGCTTGATGATTAGGGCGTTGAACCCTAATATTATTCAGCCTAGAGATCAGGCTCGACCCGCATGACAAACAAGTGTTGAAAGATAACACGCAGCAGGTAAATAACAGACAATGTGTTTGTTATTATCGAGTGTACGTGTTTTAACAAGTTGTTAATCCGGGGTATTTTGGCATGCAAATCCTACCCTAGACAAACAAGCACGTGCCAATGTTTTAGCATTCGGCTTTGTTTTGAGAACTTGACAAAGAGAGTCAAATCTCATGTGTGTGGATTGCTTTTACAGTTATTCTGTATTGTGACACTGAATTTCCACTGAATTAGCCAAACTCGTGTTTTGACTCTAGATTTGGAATCTAGAATTCCTCCTAACCATTATCTAGTGTTTGGTTAGGTCAAGTGAAAGGTTAATCAGCATTTTGCATGTTTTCTGACAGAGATAACCGTTCTAGTTATCCGAGTCTATGTTAGGAAGACCGAAACTCATCAGTTAGATAAGAAAAGGCTATGCAGATAAACCTGCACCTCAACAGGTAGCCCGTTCTTATCCCGTACTGTAGTGTTTCTGTCATGCTAACCCTAAGGGTGTCGCTGAATTGTGAAAAGACGATTTTGCCCTTTATTTGAAAATTGTTTTCAGAAAAGGGGAAACATCGCGGTGCGGGCCACCTCGGCTTGTAGCCGGTGTCGACCAATTCCTTGGATTTTCCAGGGTTGTGCAAGAACCCCGAAAAAGCCAAAGAACCGGTCGATATGCCCGGAAGTGATCTAGAAAGATCTTCTGTACCCTCACCTGAGTTACCTGGAATCAGGTAAAAACTCAAGTTGAGACACAGAAGCCCTTTTCAGACGTCCATGCTACATCGGACCGCGCGTTTCGGGTTTTGAAATTGATAAGTTTAAAAAGGGCACCAACGTCATTTGATAACTCATCGACGCGAGTTATCAGTTAATGGCCAATTCGTGTAAACTTTATCAGTGTGAAGTGGGTTTAATCATGTCAGCGTCCCGATTAACCCGTTTGTGGAATTAATGCTTAAGGGTTGTGCCGAATGCATTAATTGTGAAAATGATTCGCGACTCGACGACCAAGACGATTCCATAAGGATCGAGGATAATTTGGTCCAATGACCGAAACTACCCTCGTAACCGAATGGACCCGAATGAGTCATCGATACCCGAATCCATGCATGCTTTGTTTTGAAAAGACATTTTCATGCGATATTGCGACGATAATGTAAATTGCAAATTACACGAAAGCCGAGAACGGACTCAAAACGGGAAGAGGAAGCCTCATGCAACCGGTACGAGTCTAAGAGGCTCTCGGTTACTTCTCCTTGGAGATAGCCGAGAGGTCCCATGGCCCGAATGGGGTTCCACGAGGTTTCCCTGTCTCATTTTGAATCATTTCTCGCATGCTTAAACGACAAACATTATAAATGACACGATTAAACGAAAGTCGGTATTGCCATGATTTGAATAACGCATTCGAACATGGAAACATGCACAAACAAGTTATTTAAGGAATCTATAAAACAATATCGATTTCATGCACAAGAGAAAATACGATGAAACTCGGGAATCGAACTTGGATCGGGTCAAGAAGATCGTTTCTTGCCCGAAAGGAGCCAGAGAGCATTCGGTCACCTCCCTTGGAGGGAAACCCGGGAGCTCTTTGCCTTTCCTGGGTCGGGATGTTCTTCTCGACTACTATCCAAGTGTTTCCCGACAAGCTAGCATATAAATCAAGGATAAATATGCATGATATAACATGGAAAATGCATAAAGATTAAAACTTGAAAATAAAACATACATAAAACCCCTTATAACTCCATAAACGCAACAAGAATGTAAAAGTCCTAGCTCCTCTAAGTCGGGAATGGTCATACCTAGTCCCGAGATGCGGGATGGGACCTTCAAGAGTCGGGTTGGACCGTTGATGGGTCGGGTTTGGGCTGTTTTCCGTTGAACAGACCTGAATGGCACCAAACAGACCCGGATGGAATACTGGACAGACCCGACTGGCACAAGTCGGGTCGGACGTCACCACGGAGGCTCCTGATGGAATTTTGAGGCAAGGTCGGCGGCCTTGGGTAGCCAAGGGACCCCTCTAGGTGACCGTGGTGGTCGTTTGTTCCCAGAGTTGTCGGGTCGACCCGTACAGTCTTGCAAAAATCACCCAAAACAGAGCACGTCTGGAATTTCGGACCCTACTGACACAAGTCCGGTCGGACATCGCCACGGAGGCTCCCGATGGAATTTTTGAGCAAGGTCAACGGCTCCCAACTGCTAACTCACCTCCGGAGGTGGCTGTGGTGGTCGTTTTCCGAAAAGAGTCCTGGATTGACCCGATCTGCAAGAAAACCGAACAGACAGTCAGAAACGCCGGCCCGACTGAGCAGTTTTCGGGTCGGAATTCATAACGGTGGATTCCGTTGGGTTTCTCTTGGATTTCTTGACTCCTTGACACCCTAGGGTTGTGTGGGGAGGTGTTTGATGGATTTTGGTAGCTCAAACCGACTTAGAAAGGCTTGAAACCCGGTTTGTCATTTTTGACCCGAGAAGGACCAAATCTATCCAGATTTTGTTCAAGGCTGGTTCTATGGCTTAGAGGCTTCAAACTTAAAATCAAAGCTCAGAAATGGATAGAGGGGGTCAAAAACATGTGGGATATGAAGTTTGGTAAAGTTTGGATTTAAGCCGGGATGGATTCCGACTTAAGACTTTGCCCGGTTTTGCTTGGTTTTGCTTGTTCTTGCTGAGCTGCGATTTTGCTGAACTCCTTGAGAGTTTGAGAGCTTTTGTTTGAGTGAGAAATGCTAGAGAGAGAGTGCTTGAAGGTGTATTTAAGTTAATGACATTTGGACAATATATAGGAAAGCTTAAATGCAAGATTAGTGAAGAAAAGTGCAATTAGGGCCATGGATTAGTGGAATCCGAATTTCTTAAGGAAATATCAAGCTTCATCCTCATCCATTGCATTAATGGAGAAGAGATAAGAGCATTGATGAGCTTGGAGTGTTGTCTTCAAACACTTAGATATTTTAAAGTGGAAGACAAATGCAAGTTGCCTTGAAGGAAGAAGCCAAGGGACATGGACGGCAATGGGCATGGGTGAGGCGGCAATGAGTTGGCTGTGGGTCCCACGGGTCGTGAGGTAAGTTCGGGCCAAAGTTCGGGTCTCGATTGGTCGCGCATTCGAAGTTCGTGGTTCGAATTGAACGTCGAATTATTGATATGCACGAGAAAACGGTTTTAACGAGCCTAAGATTAGCATTTTTCATGGAGAAATGTCCCGGAAGCATATGAGACTCGGAAACCGGTTTTTCTCATTATAGGTGACCAGAGCGAAGTTGTCCGCTTGTGACGGCATATCTTGTGTTTGCATCTCACGTTGGTCATTTTGACATAAATTGTCAGACAACGTGAACAATTGTCCCTTAAGCCGGTAATGATAACGTGGGGCCGGAGATGTCATAGGAGGCCGAAACTGGATTTCTCATAATGATTTCTGAGTTGCTTGGGCACTCTGGAGATTACTGTAATCTCTGTTTATCGAGATCAGACCTCCGAGGACTTGAAAAGTGTATCTGAGACCTCTAAAGCATTGCTCGAGAGGTCTAGATGAGTCGTGTGATTTATTCCGACGATTCCACGTTGAGCCTTGAGAAGGCTAGCACGGTGTAGGATAGACACCCGGCGTCAAGTTTCCGTAAAAAGGACCTCCGGATATGCATTTCTACTGAAAATGGACATTTCTGTTCCTCGGAGGTTACTCGGGAAACTGAAAAGGGTTTTGCTGTCTGTTTTGCCCAATTGTGAATGTCCGCTAGAGTTTTCAGGGCAATGCGGTATGAACTTCGTTTGTCGTAATTCCATCAGACCAGTCTTCGGTTATGCTCTTCCGAAGAGGGGTATGCCCGTTTTGTCGCTCGGAAGTCATTCAGGGTGTCTGTATGGCTTCCAAAAGACAATTTGAAGCACTACTCGTGCTCTATATGGTTGTGGGGCATGGCCGCATCTGATATTTGGAATTAACTTTTCTCTGAGAAATCGGCATTTTTGGACTTCCACTGAAAAGTTGTCTATATACAGAAAGTTGTTCTGTATAGAGCAGACGATTTGCGAAATGCGTTTGGGGACACTTTTCATCTGTTTGGCATTGAAGTGGATATTTGGAGTCCAATATTGGCTATCTTCCGACGGTCGAGCGAACTATCGGAAAATAGTACCGTCCGTGTGATATACTGAAAATGCCGGTTTTGGACATTGTTGAGCTTTCTGGTCGCTCTGTTGCTTTTTGGTGACTCCTGGAGTCCTTCAGTCATATGCATGTGTCATTTGCCCGATTTCGCGGACTTGAGGATTAATAGTGATTTTATGCTCTGTTAAGCCGTTTTCTGTACTCTGCTCAAGTCATAGCTTGGATCATTGCTGATAATGTAATTTGAATCGGTGAGCCAAAATGGAGTGCTGACAGCTTGCCCCTCTTTGATTGCGTGCTCGAGTAGAGGATGCAGCCAAAGACTTCAAAAGCACCCCAGTTTGATAGCAATGATCGATGTCGAATTTCCTATATGGCCTTCTTCTTCTTGCTTTGGATATAAGGGGTATTGTGCCTATCATAAAGATAAAGGAAGTAAGGTGAGATGTGCATAAGTTTGGCAGTAAGCAAATGGGGTACATGTATAAAGGAAATTGCAGTTAACGAGAAATGCTTTGTTTAATTAGAAATGCGGTATGCCCAGTTTAATGAAAAGTGCATTGCGATAATGAAAGGTGCACTGCATTCCTAAGAAGGTGCACGCCAATTGAAAAGTGCATTGTGATAATGAAAGGTGCACTGCATTCCTAAGAAGGTGCACGCCAATTGAAAAGTGCATTGCGATAATGAAAGGTGCACTGCATTCCTAAGATGGCGCACGCCAATTGAAAAGTGCATTGCGGAAATGAAAGGTGCACTGCATTCCTAAGAAGGTGCACGCCAATTGAAAAGTGCATTGCGATAATGAAAGGTGCACTGCATTCCTAAGAAGGTGCACGCCAATTGAAAAGTGCATTGCGATAATGAAAGGTGCACTGCATTCCTAAGAAGGTGCACGCCAATTGAAAAGTGATTTTGCAAGAGGCATGGGCGCTTGCCCAATAGGTTGCCCGATGCATGGACGCTTGCTCGGGGTTTTGCAATATGCACGGGGTGCATACCGAATGAACTGCATGGTTCAAAGGCGCCTACCCAGTGGACTTGCGGGGTGCACGAGCGATTGCTTGGCGGGTTTGCAAGGTGCACTGCATTTCTAAGAAGGTGCACGCCAATTAAAAGTGCATTGCGGAAATAAAAGGTGCACTGCATTCCTAAGAAGGTGCACGCCAATTGAAAAGTGCATTGCAAAAATGAAAGGTGCATTGCATTCCTAAGAAGGTGCACGCCAATTGAAAAGTGCATTGCGATAATGAAAGGTGCACTACATTCCTAAGAAGATGCACGCCAATTGAAAAGTGCATTGCGGAAATAAAAGGTGCACTGCATTCCTAAGAAGGTGCACGCCAATTGAAAAGTGCATTACGATAATGAAAGGTGCACTGCATTCTTAAGAAGGTGCACGCCAATTTAAAAGTGCATTGCGGAAATAAAAGGTGCACTGCATTCCTAAGAAGGTGCACGCCAATTGAAAAGTGCATTGCGATAATGAAAGGTGCACTGCATTCCTAAGAAGGTGCACGCCAATTGAAAAGTGCATTGCGATAATGAAAGGTGCACTGCATTCCTAAGAAGGTGCACGCCAATTGAAAAGTGCATTGCAGAAATAAAAGGTGCAAAAAGTAAATGCAAACGCTGGGGAGTTGCGTGAGGTGTGGAAGGAATTATTATGCTTCCTCCATCACTGAGCTTGTCCGTGTTGCAATCGATGCTGTGGTAGAATGCTTTGCCACTCTTTGTCCGGTTGCAGTGCAGTTGAATGGCCGGATCGGCGCTGATGCTGGGACGAAGTCATTTCATCGAAGCCTTGCCTTTGGGGCGGTAGTATGTTTGCTCTGTGAGAAGTTTGTCGGAAGCCGACGTTTTGCATTCCAAGACTCGAGCTCTGGTGGGGAGCGCCTACATATCCCAAGGGACCGGGAATCAGAGTCTGCCGTAGTTGTTGCGATGCTTGTGATACCTGTGATCCTGGCATTACTAGTAAATCATAATAGAAATACTAACAAGTGATGGACAGAGGTAAGCATGAAAATGTTGTTACGATACGCAGATCTTCAGTTTTGGGTCGCCTGAGCAACCCATGAAGATTTTTGCTTTGACAATGCAAGTGGGTCTCGTTCTTGGAGGCCTAGATGCAAGGCCTCCGCGGGGTTCCTGTTAACTATGTATGGGCATATCGAGACGTCCCCGACGATGCCCTAGCAGTTCTATCGGTTGTTCGACACGTCCGTCGGCTTTGAACCCTCTCAATAGGGTATCGTAGGGCGACTGCATTTGCAATCCGCTTGGGGATTTCTGTTCAAATTTGGTCAGATTCGATCTGACCATTTCCAAAGCGTTATGACCAGACCCCCGGAGAGGAATGTCTGGGATTTTGGCTCTGTGGTAGCCTGTTAAAGGGTGGCTATGACCCATTTGGAGTTATGCAAAGACAAAGAGAAAAGAGAAAGCTTGGGAAGCACATTGCCCCAAGCTAAAAGGATACACAGGTTCACGCCTACAGTGAGATGTACCCCCATTTTCCTTCGTCCTTCTGTTGTGTAGGTTGTACTGAACTGCTTGGACGGCGTATTCAGTTACCCACTGTGCTTGAGGAAGGTTCCTTCTTGGACGGTTGAATGGTATTGGAGAGCCGATCGGGGATCATGTTGGAATAGATAAACTGGTCGCTTCCCTTGGGGATCCCTTGTCCACACGATGTGCGAAAGACTAGGGGGCAATTTTATTTATCTCTCTTTTTGCTCTCCTTTTGCTACGGTCACCCACCTCGGGGCCGCACCTCTCAACATAAAGGGGAAGAGCTCTCCTTTTGCCACGACCGCCCCACAAGGTTTCCGGTCGTGCCTCTCTTTTTCCCTAGCTTTTGCCTAGGCCGCCCCAAAAGGGGTTTTCGACCTAGCGGGCTCGATTCTTTTATCTCTCGAGTTTGCAAGGGCGAAGGTTTTGATGGATTCAACCTCCGAGTGCATTTTTTTTTGTCTCCGTCGAGGAGTTTTTTCTGATGCTCCCCTTTTGTCGGGATTTGTTGATTTCTCTGGATTGGCGGCGCCGGTGCTTTTGATGAACCTCGGCATTGCCTTTCTTTTGTTGGTTGGCGGGTTTTTCCCGCTTCTTTTCTCTCTTTCTTCATTGGCGTGTTTTTCCCGCTTCTTTCCGCTCTGTTTTTTTTCTTGCAGCTTGGGTTTGTTTTGTGCCTCGTGTCTTTGTTTGAAACTCCTCGACTTTGCATCGCCGAGGCCGCTTTGGTGCGCTTCGCCTCGTGGAGACTCGTTGCATGTTGCTAGCCCCATTTTGTGAGGACCGACTTTCTTGGAAGTTTGACTCTTGTGCACTTGGAAGTCGAACTTCGTGTCATTTGCCCTTGCAAGCATTGCATGTGAATTTCCCCTGTTGACTAGAAAGAAAATGTAGAATTGCCCCATGAATAGGGAACCGAGGTTGCCCCGGTGTGAATGTTGATCGGGGATGCCCCGGTCTTCATTTTGTGGAAGTGGCCCATGGCAGGCGCCTTGTGCGATATCTCCGATCATCTCTTGCTGTTCTTCGCAGTACGTGCCTCTTGGAGGGTGCACGCTGCTGAAGTCACTGGATGTTCAAGGAAGACGGTTGCACAAATGCTGAGTGATTCGTTCGATTGTCCTCATCTTTGACTTCATAGGGGGTACCTCATCGTCGAACCCCTCCCTCGCCAAAGTATAAGGAAAAGGTCCGAGACAAGTTCTCGGGGAAGCATGAACTCGCGCATCGCTCTTTGCCTGTGGTCAATGTGCCCCTGTGAAGGATGACAAAGAAGACAATGCATTAGGCGATTATGCGGGTGAATATGTAGTAAGAAATATGAGGTGGTCCCATGGGAAAATCCCTTTTTGTCCCGCCCGCGACCCATGGGGTGCCGCGTGCAGACGACATTTGTTTCCGGGAATCTAGTCATCGCCACTCTGGAGTGGTAAGATCGTGACTGAGGTCATATAAGCATATTTTCCCTAATTGCGAGTAGGCTACGCAGCCGTCCTGGGGAAGGCTCAAGGAGCTGGGTCCCATGAGGACAGGCGAGTCGAACAGGTCCAACAGGACTAATAGGGCGTTGCAAAGACTGTCCTAATGTCCTGTTTGAAGGATTTGTTCATGTCAGGAACCCATTTGTGGGAATGCATTTAAATTAAAGCAAAAGAGAGTTTAAAGAAGACTGCGCATGTTGTTCCAGTGCTTAGTCGGCGGCGACGGCAGAGGACGGGTGAGATCCACTCTTTGATCGGAGGCATGACCGTGCTGGTATCTCCTGCGATCGAGAGTTGGGTCATGCTCTGTTTGTGGAGCTGTCACTTCCGGTCTTTACAGTTGAAGGATTAGACTTGCTCCTCGGATTATCGATTGGATGACTTTGAATCCAAGTCGATTTTGGATTTCAAATGAGCATTCTTTGTGGAGGGAGGGTGGGAACTTAGTGTTGAAATCCCAATGAGCTAGATGAGAGACGTTTGTTGCCTCAATTGTGATGGTTCAGTATTCAAGCTGCCTTCTTGTTGGGGATTTCCTGCAATGGAAGAAGGAAACAATGAAGGAGCATGAACTGTTCGCAATTCCAAAGCAAGGGCGTAGGGAAGCGAACTGGCCTGGTAGGTGTCGTGCGAGCGCACCAAGAGACGTGCATCGATACATTGAGCACGCGTGCATGAGTTGGTACAAACATGTTTGGACATGTGTGTGGCGCGCTCGATTGCTGGTAGATGCGCGGGGTCACGCGGAGGGACGTGCGTCCGATCACGCGGTGACACTCTCTGTTAGAAAGAAGTTAGTGTTGGTTAACTTCGCCTGGGAAGGTTGATCGGCCCTCGGGCCATAGCTCGTCTTGCCGTGGAGGAAGGGTGAAGGCCGCGAGTGGCCTGCCCACGAAAGTGGGCACGACTCGCCTATCGTGCGGGGTGGGTGGCCGGGATGGACAGCTTCTGGTCATAGCACGTCTCGCTATGGAGAAGTGAAGACCACGGGTGGTCTACCCGCGAAGGTTGGCACAACTCGCCTATCGTGCGAGGACATGGTAGTTGCTGTGCAAACATCGGATGCAGACAATGTATGAATTTTCAAAAGCTAATGCTGTTGCATTGATTTGATTCAAGTTCCCAGATTTACGAAGATGGTTCATTTGAAAAAGGGAACTTAAGTAATAAACCAATGCAATGTCCTAGTTTGTTTGAAAACATGCATGCAGTGCAGAAAAGTAAAGTATAACTGTATCTGTTACAATGTACATCGCTCATTATAGAAAAACAACAAAAGGCCCGCCTAAAAGAAAAACTACGAGCCGACTCAAAGACTCAACTTTTGGGTCGGTTGACGGCATGAAGGCAATTTTGGTCCAGCATGACGATCCCTGTTTATGCATGGTTTAGGTGCTACCGGGATAGCAACTAACTAAGGATGGGGGCTCCCGACTCAAGGGTATCAATTCCTTGAAATCGGGCGGGATTCTTTTCAAGGCCTAAGCGACAGTCGAACCGCGCGCCGTACCCCTACTTCGAACCCCTGTCTAACCTAGCTTCCTAGATTGCCGCTCGTGGGATTTCAAGCGTGGTACCTAAATGCTAGTTCCACGGGGCTAACGGAAGCGTAAAAAGGAACAGAAATTCAAAATTTCTTACCCGTGAAACTAATTCCAAGACCTACTAGAAGAGTAAGAGTAAATAAAAGCGTACCTGGAATATTTAAAGTTGTCGACCGAGCGTCCCACGCGTGACGCCTCTACTGGTATCCACACCGACTTTGTCGACGAGTTTTCGAGATCGGCGGTGCTAGCGACCAACACTCGAAAGAAACACCCCGATGCGACACCCGAAATTTATTAGACTAGTAGGATTAATTCAAATTGAACAATTCAACTTGAATTTCCTTACACTTATACACGTACACCCATATACATGTATATATATCTCTTATATCTAAACATGCATGCTGCCCCTTTTATAAGCAATATGGGGAAGACAAATTCAAAGCCCCACCGATGTGGGATTAAGGAGAATCAAGGCTCCAAGTGACATGTGTAAGTCTAGGTGACATCATTTAATTAGTCCATGTGTATAGCTAAGTGTTATCATACAATTGGCCCATGTTTCTTCTATAATTGGCTCCAAGTGGTTCCATAAAAATAACCACTTAGCACACCATTAAATCTAATAAATCGGGTCTAATTAATCGGCAAATTTAATCTCATTAAATATCCGATTAATCGGTCGCACCATAAATCATCTAATCTTTATTAGACAATTTTGTTGTTTCAAAATATCTCGTCAAGTTAGTCGTAGTGTGTGACCCTGTAGGTTCCCAATTACGTTGATAGTAATATCGAAATCTCTATTTTAATATTACAAACAGTGAGCGGCATCTAGCAATGCATCACTGTTACTCAAGTAATCGGAAAGTCAATTTCTCGACGAACCTCGTGACCTATATTACCGTGTAATATAATCCATTGTCCTCTATATCTCTATTGAGCCCAAGGCATGGTCGATGACATCCTTGTATGGCTTAATATCTCTCTTTCTTGATTTACCGGGTAAGTCTATCAGAGCAAATGAGCTCGATATCATTATATCGACTCATTTGGGTATGCATACACTTTTAGACTTAACCACCAAGTGGCCGTGAGATATCGCTCCCGTTTCGTAGGAGGGACAAATCCTATCTTGGTCACTCACATTCTTTTCCATGCTTTGTGGCATACCCAATAACTATCTTTATAACCAACCAGTTACGGTGGCGTTTGACAGTATCAAAATATACGACATTACACGTAGGAATCCATGGTGACCTCAAGTCAAAGGACCATTACACTATAGTTACTTTGAGATATGCTAATGACAGTCACGTAACAACCCATGTAGCAATCTCATGGCGGGTCAGTCCAATACACATTACTCTTAATGTATACATGTGGTGTGATTTGATATCTCCATATCCATGACCTATGAGATTTGGTCATCAATCAACACTCACACTAGTCTAACCGTATTACCGTTGTCCTAATTAACGATAATACTTTGACTATGGACATTTAGGAATAATGTTCAGTAATTATAGGATCTCACAATCAAGTCACACTTGATGCCTATTGAACCTACTATTCCAAGGACATTATTGTGTAAAATCATATTTAGCGCAATCTACACAATAACAGATATGCCTCGTTTTATAATGAAATAGATATCATATTACAAAACTGATTATAGATTGCCTCTAGGGCATACACCAATTCCCAACAATCTCCCACTTGCACTAGAGCCAATCTGGCACATGTCTTATGCCAATAGATCTAGTGTGAGCCTCGTGCTTGCGCTGCACAAGAGGCTTCGTAAGTGGATCTGCGAGATTCTCATCTGTTGGTATTCTGCATATCTTCACATCTCCTCTGTCGATGATCTCGCGAATGAGATGGAAGCGCCTGAGTATATGTTTGGATCGCTGGTGAGACCTGGGTTCCTTAGCTTGCGCAATGGCTCCATTGTTGTCACAATAGAGATCCACTGGGTCTGCGATGCTAGGAACCACAACAAGTTCTGTCACGAACTTCTTGATCCAAACGGCCTCTTTTGCAGCGTTAGAGGCAGCAATATACTCGGCCTCTGTGGTAGAATCGGCTACTGTCTCCTGTTTGGAACTCTTCCAACTCACAGCACCTCCATTCAGGCAGAACACATACCCTGACTGCGATCTACTGTCGTCCTTATCGGTCTGGAAGCTAGCATCGGTGTAACCTCTTACAACGAGCTCTTCTTCGCCTCCATATACCAAAAACATCTCCTTAGTCCTTCGTAAGTACTTAAGGATGTTCTTTACTGCAATCCAGTGTCTTTCACCTGGATCTGATTGGTATCGACTCGTCATACTCAAAGCATACGAGACATCTGATCGAGTGCATAACATAGCATACATGATGGATCCAATAGCTGACGCATATGGAATCCTATTCATGCGGTCCCTCTCCTCTCGAGTAGAAGGACTCTGAGCCTTCGAAAGGCTTATGCCATGTAACATAGGCAGCGACCCTTTCTTAGAATCATGCATGCTAAAACGCCGAAGCACTTTATCTATGTATGCACTCTGACTTAGGCCAAGCAGTCTCCTGGATCTATCTCTATAGATCTTGATACCTAGCACATAGGTAGCTTCGCCTAAGTCCTTCATAGAGAAACACCTTCCCAACCAAGTCTTCACAGACTGTAAGGAAGGAATGTCATTTCCGATCAGAAGTATGTCGTCTACATACAACACCAAGAAGATCACTACGCTCCCACTAACCTTCTTGTAAACACAGGGTTCATCTTCATTCTTAATGAAACCAAACTCTTTGATTGCATCATCAAAACGAAGATTCCAGCTCCTGGAAGCTTGCTTCAGCCCATAAATAGACCGTTGTAGCTTACAAACCTTTCCGGCACTATGTGGATCGACAAAACCCTCAGGTTGTGTCATATACACATCCTCGAGGAGCTTCCCGTTCAGGAAAGCAGTTTTGACATCCATTTGCCATATCTCATAATCATAATAAGCTGCAATTGCAAGCAAGATCCTTATGGATTTAAGCATAGCCACCGGGGAAAAAGTTTCGTCATAGTTAACACCATTAACTTGTTTGAAACCTTTTGCCACAAGTCGGCCCTTAAAGGTAATCACATTACCGTCCATATCAGTCTTCTTCTTGAAGACCCACTTACACCCAATGGGTTTTGCCCATTCAGGTGGATCAACCAAAGTCCATACTTGGTTAGTGTACATGGACTCCATCTCAGATCTCATGGCCTCCAGCCATTTCTCAGAGTCAGGGCCTATTACGGCTTCCGCATAGGTTGTAGGCTCATCATTATCTATGAGCAATACGTCATTGTCTTGAGTCACGAGAAATCCATATCTCTCGGGCTCATGACGTATCCTACTAGACCAACGAGGCTCCCGTGTCACCTGTGTAGAAGATTGTGCCACAACAACTTGTGGTACTTGTTCTGCAACATCGCCCGTCGATTGGTCAATGTCATTTTGTGGTAGAACTTCCCCAAGTTCTAATTTCCTCCCACTAGTTCCTTTGAAGAGAAACTCTTTCTCAAGGAATACCGCAGTTCGAGCGACAAACACTTTGCCCTCGATGGGATTATAGAAATAGTATCCTTGAGTTTCCTTAGGATACCCCACAAAGTAACATTTGTCCGATTTAGGGCCAAGCTTATCCGAAGACAATCTCTTCACATAAGCTTCGCAACCCCATATTTTTAGAAAAGACATCTTGGGACGCTTCCCATACCACATCTCATATGGTGTCCTTTCAACTGATTTCGACGGAGCATTGTTTAATATGAGAGCAGCTGTCTGTAGAGCATATCCCCAGAAGGAGTCAGGTAAGTTTGCATGACTCATCAAAGATCGAACCATATCTAATAAAGTTCGATTCCTCCTCTCAGCTACACCATTCCACTGTGGTGTTCCAGGTGGAGTCAGTTGAGATAAAATCCCACACTGTTTAAGATAGTCAGCAAACTCATAGCTCAAATATTCACCTCCTCGATCTAATCGAAGAACTTTAATGCTCTTACCCAACTGATTCTCCACTTCATTCTTAAATTCTTTGAACTTTTCAAAGGATTCAGATTTGTGTTTCATCAAATACACATATCCAAATCTACTGAAATCATCAGTAAATGTAATGAAGTAGAGATACCCACCTCTAGCAAGCTTGTTCACTGGTCCACATACATCAGTATGTATGAGAGCCAGATGATCACTAGCTCGCTCACCTTTTCCGGTAAAAGGGGCCTTAGTCATTTTCCCCATTAAGCAAGGTTCGCATGTCTCGATCGATTCTAAATCAAACGAGTCCAGTAATCCATCCTTATGGAGTCTAGAGATGCGATTCTCGCTAATATGGCCTAAACGACAATGCCAGAGGTAAGTCGGGTTCGAATCATTAGATTTGAGCCGTTTGGTTTCCACATTATAAATAGGCGTATCTAGATCAAGAACATACAGACCATTACTTAAATGTGCACTGCCATAATATACATCATTCATGTACATAGAACAACACTTGTTCTTGATAGTGAAACAAAATCCCTTCTTGTCCAAACAAGAAACAGATATTATGTTTCTACTAATAGCAGGTACATAATAACAGTCGTTAAGATCTAATACTAGCCCAGTAGGCAAAACTAAGTGATAAGTCCCTACAGTTAATGTAGCAACTCTTGCTCCATTTCCAACTCGTAGGTCCACCTCGCCCTTTGCCAACGATCTACTGTTCTTTAGGTCCTGCATATTTCCACAAATATGAGCACCACACCCGGTATCTAATACCCAAGATGTAGAAGTAGTAGATACATTGATCTCTATAACATGGATACCTGAAGTAGAAGTCTCACTTCCCTTCTTCTTCTTCAACTCCTCTAGGTATACCTTACAATTCCGCTTCCAATGTCCAGTGTTGCCACAATGGAAGCAGTAATCATTCTTTGCCACCTTGGCTTTAGGCTTCAACGCACCCAAGTCATACTTGGATGCACCTTTAGCCCTCTGGCCTTTACTCTTGCCCTTGCCCTTTCTTTTGGTCCCCTGGACCATTAGAACAGACGTCCCCTTACTGATATCATGCTCAGCTGTTCTCAACATGTTAAGCAGTTCAGGCAATGGTTTATTGTAGTCATTCATATTATAGCTCATGATGAACTGACTATAACTGCTGGGCAGCGACTGTAGGACTAAATCTGTGGCCAACTCTTGACCCAGAGGAAATCCCAGTCTTCCCAGAGTCTCGACGTACCCAATCATCTTGAGTACATGAAGACCCACCGGGCTACCCTCAGTCAACCTTGCCTGAAAAAGTGCTTTAGAGATCTCGAATCTCTCATGTCGGGCCTGCTCTTGATAGAGCTGCCTGAGATGCACGATCATATCGTACGCCTTCATGTTCTCATGTTGCTTCTGAAGCTCCGAGTCCATGGTGATTAACATGAGACATCCGACGTTTACGGCATCATCATGATGCTTACTATAAGCATCTTTCTCAGCTTGGGGGGCATCGTCAGGTGGTGGCGCAAGAAGAGGTTGCTCTAAGACATATAGTTTCTTTTCTTGGGTGAGAACAATTCTCAAGTTTCGATACCAACCAAGGAAATTATTCCCTGACAGTTTGTCCTTATCAAGGACGGATCGCAAACAGAAAGTACTAGAAGTGCTCCCTGCCATGGTAACTACCATAGAAATATACAAAATAAGTATTATGACACATCAATATTTAATGAGGACTTTATAAATATTGCTCCCACTATTTATATCAAATCAATGACCCTCAACATTGATTCAGAGAATATCATTCTCATAGTAGCTCAAGATCCATATCTCACCAAGCTCTGAGTCAGCGAGGGCTGATTCACCCAGAACTGGCTATTTAGGTAGGGAACTCACTTTCCCAATTGCATCACATGCAACTCTTGATTAGTTGAGTGAATAATTCCTTATTCAAATCTATCTTATAGATCGATGCCCAACTACATGCCTCTGAACTCCTAATCCTATTAGGCTTGCTCAGTTAAGTCCGACCCACTGGTAAACACAACGTCTTACTAGGATAGATAAGGGCATCCTGCGAAGGCAAGGTCTACACACTCATCGATCTTGGTCTTGACGAGCGTTACACGGTGGAAGGATATGGACTTAATATTTTGAGGGATTTGATTAACATTTAATCGATCTCACCATACACTATTATGTAACAATTACATAATAGTCCAAACGCATAACTATTATACTAACACAACTAGGACATAGTCCATGTCTAACAGTCATGCACCGCAAATATCAAACATAATCATACCAGTACCAAGCATAAAATCATATTTTATGCTATTATCTACTCAGATTCTAACTAGCTAGGCTCTGATACCAATTGCTAGTTCCACGGGGCTAACGGAAGCGTAAAAAGGAACAGAAATTCAAAATTTCTTACCCGTGAAACTAATTCCAAGACCTACTAGAAGAGTAAGAGTAAATAAAAGCGTACCTGGAATATTTAAAGTTGTCGACCGAGCGTCCCACGCGTGACGCCTCTACTGGTATCCACACCGACTTTGTCGACGAGTTTTCGAGATCGGCGGTGCTAGCGACCAACACTCGAAAGAAACACCCCGATGCGACACCCGAAATTTATTAGACTAGTAGGATTAATTCAAATTGAACAATTCAACTTGAATTTCCTTACACTTATACACGTACACCCATATACATGTATATATATCTCTTATATCTAAACATGCATGCTGCCCCTTTTATAAGCAATATGGGGAAGACAAATTCAAAGCCCCACCGATGTGGGATTAAGGAGAATCAAGGCTCCAAGTGACATGTGTAAGTCTAGGTGACATCATTTAATTAGTCCATGTGTATAGCTAAGTGTTATCATACAATTGGCCCATGTTTCTTTCTATAATTGGCTCCAAGTGGTTCCATAAAAATAACCACTTAGCACACCATTAAATCTAATAAATCGGGTCTAATTAATCGGCAAATTTAATCTCATTAAATATCCGATTAATCGGTCGCACCATAAATCATCTAATCTTTATTAGACAATTTTGTTGTTTCAAAATATCTCGTCAAGTTAGTCGTAGTGTGTGACCCTGTAGGTTCCCAATTACGTTGATAGTAATATCGAAATCTCTATTTTAATATTACAAACAGTGAGCGGCATCTAGCAATGCATCACTGTTACTCAAGTAATCGGAAAGTCAATTTCTCGACGAACCTCGTGACCTATATTACCGTGTAATATAATCCATTGTCCTCTATATCTCTATTGAGCCCAAGGCATGGTCGATGACATCCTTGTATGGCTTAATATCTCTCTTTCTTGATTTACCGGGTAAGTCTATCAGAGCAAATGAGCTCGATATCATTATATCGACTCATTTGGGTATGCATACACTTTTAGACTTAACCACCAAGTGGCCGTGAGATATCGCTCCCGTTTCGTAGGAGGGACAAATCCTATCTTGGTCACTCACATTCTTTTCCATGCTTTGTGGCATACCCAATAACTATCTTTATAACCAACCAGTTACGGTGGCGTTTGACAGTATCAAAATATACGACATTACACGTAGGAATCCATGGTGACCTCAAGTCAAAGGACCATTACACTATAGTTACTTTGAGATATGCTAATGACAGTCACGTAACAACCCATGTAGCAATCTCATGGCGGGTCAGTCCAATACACATTACTCTTAATGTATACATGTGGTGTGATTTGATATCTCCATATCCATGACCTATGAGATTTGGTCATCAATCAACACTCACACTAGTCTAACCGTATTACCGTTGTCCTAATTAACGATAATACTTTGACTATGGACATTTAGGAATAATGTTCAGTAATTATAGGATCTCACAATCAAGTCACACTTGATGCCTATTGAACCTACTATTCCAAGGACATTATTGTGTAAAATCATATTTAGCGCAATCTACACAATAACAGATATGCCTCGTTTTATAATGAAATAGATATCATATTACAAAACTGATTATAGATTGCCTCTAGGGCATACACCAATTCCCAACACTAAATCCACTAGAATGATGCAATGCAAGTGCAGAAAAGTAAATATGCGTAAAATAGATAAGCGAGAAAGTTGCAGAAAGCGGTAAATGAACATGCAAGCAAGCAAACGGGATCGAGCCCGAACCCACTAAGTATGTCCCCAGTGGAGTCGCCAAGCTGTACGGACCCGAATGTGGACTCTCGTCGGGTCCTGCATTGCGCGCTTTTGGATCGCGCGGCTTGGGAGTGTCCACCTTCCCGTGGGGATGCGTGACGGACACGCGTGAGAGAAGGAGTCGCCACTTATCATTTTACGACCCGAAGGTTGAGGGCGGATAAGTTACCCGGGGTCGAGGGGTATGGAACACCTAGTTGTTGTTAAGGTATTGGTCTGTGCGGAACCAGAAAGTCCGTGTTCGGGGGTTCATGTTACGTGCGGGCCTATATCCCGCACGCCCTTTCGGTACTCTGGTTTGCTAGGCTTGCATGTTTTATTATTTACTGCATGAATTAAGTTGTGCTTGGCTCGCACGTTTTGACACTGTAAATTCGATGAATTAAACGATGTCGGTTGAGAAGCCGGGAGAGAAGTAAATCTATATGTCGAGGAATTGGTTCACAATCTTGCGATACAGTTAATCAAACTATGAAGGTTGAATCCCTGCGTGAACCAGAACCGCGAGATCTTAGATTTACTTTCCTTTGGGCAAGCATGAAACCGATTCGAATGATTCGCCTCTCGAACCGTTTGCTCGCCAACTGAGATTCTTACATATTGAATGTACAAAACAAAAATCCTTACAATGAACTCTAAAAAATACATCAAATCATAATTACAAATAGGTGAATCTCAGTCAGTTTGCATTCGGTTATTATTCCGCTCTAACTCACTGTGAGTTTAGGGAAACACCGAAAAAACTGAAATTCGACATGCGCTCTCAATGAATAGGGCGTTGGACCCTGTAGGTAATGATTAGGGCGTTGGACCCTGTGCTTGATGATTAGGGCGTTGAATCCTAATAATATTCGGCCTAGAGATCAGGCTCGACCCGCATGACAAACAAGTGTTGAAAGATAACACGCAGCAGGTAAATAACAGACAAGGTGTTTGTTATTATTGAGTGTACGTGTTTTAACAAGTTGTTAATCCGGGGTATTTTGGCATGCAAATCCTACCCTAGACAAACAAGCACGTGCCAATATTTTAGCATTCGGCTTTGTTTTGAGAACTTGACAAAGAGAGTCAAATCTCATGTGTGTGGATTGCTTTTACAGTTGTTCTGTATTGTGACACTGAATTTCCACTGAATTAGCCAAACTCGTGTTTTGACTCTAGATTTGGAATCTAGAATTCCTCCTAACCATTATCTAGTGTTTGGTTAGGTCAAGTGAAAGGTTAATCAGCATTTTGCATGTTTTCTGACAGAGATAACCGTTCTAGTTATCCGAGTCTATGTTAGGATGATAGAAACTCATCAGTTAGATAAGAAAAGGCTATGCAGATGAACCTGCACCAGAACAGGTAGCCCGTTCTTATCCCGTACTGTAGTGTTTCTGTCATGCTAACCCTAAGGGTGTCGCTGAATTGTGAAAAGACGATTTTTCCCTTTATTTGAAAATTGTTTTCAGAAAAGGGGAAACATCTCAGTGCGGGCCACCTCGGCCTGTAGCCGGTGTCGACCAACGTCATTTGACAACTCATCGACGCGAGTTATCAGTTAATGGCCAATTCGTGTAAACTTTATCAGTGTGAAGTGGGTTTAATCATGTCAGCGTCCCGATTAACCCGTTTGTGGAATTAATGCTTAAGGGTTGTGCCGAATGCATTAATTGTGAAAACGATTCGCGACTCGACGACCAAGACGATTCCATAAGGATCGAGGATAATTTGGTCCAATGACCGAAACTACCCTCGTAACCGAATGGACCCGAATGAGTCATCGATACCCGAATCCATGCATGCTTTGTTTTGAAAAGACATTTTCATGCGATATTGCGACGATAATGTAAATTGCAAATTACACGAAAGCCGAGAACGGACTCAAAACGGGAAGAGGAAGAGTCTAAGAGTCTCTCGGTTACTTCTCCTTAGAGATAACCGAGAGGTCCCATGGCCCGAATGGGGTTCCACGAGGTTTCCCTGTCTCATTTCGAATCATTTCTCGCATGCTTAAACGACAAACATTATAAATGACACGATTAAACGAAAGTCGGTATTGCGATGATTAGAATAACGCATACGAACATGGAAACATGCACAAACAAGTTATTTAAGGAATCTATAAAACAATACCGACTTCATGCACATGAGAAAATACGATGAAACTCGGGAATCGAACTTGGATCGGGTCAAGAAGATCGTTCCATGCCCGAAAGGAGCCAGAGAGCATTCGGTCACCTCCCTTGGAGGGAAACCCGTGAGCTCTTTGCCTTTCCTGGGTCGGGATGTTCTTCTCGACTACGATCCAAGCGTTTCCCGACATGCTAGCACATAAATCAAGGATAAATATGCATGATATAATATGGAAAATGCATAAAGATTAAAACTTGAAAATAAAACATACATAAAACCCCTTATAACTCCATAAACGCAACAAGAATGTAAAAGTCCTAGCTCCTCTAAGTCGGGAATGGTCATACCTAGTCCCGAGATGCGGGATGGGACCTTCAAGAGTCGGGTTGGACCGTTGATGGGTCGGGTTTGGGCTTTTTTCCGTTGAACAGACCCGAATGGCACCCAACAGACCCGGATGGAATACTGGACAGACCCGACTGGCACAAGTCGGGTCGGACGTCGCCACGGAGGTTCCCGATGGAATTTTGAGGCAAGGTCGGCGGCCTTGGGTAGCCAAGGGACCCCTCTAGGTGACCGTGGTGGTCGTTTGTTCCCAGAGTTGTCGGGTCGACCCGTACAGTCCTGCAAAAATCACCCAAAACAGAGCACGTCTGGAATTTCGGACCCGACTGGCACAGGTCGGGTCGGACGTCGCCACGGAGGCTCCCGATGGAATTTTTGAGCAAGGCCAACGGCTCCCGACTGCTAACGCACCTCCGGAGGTGGCTATGGTGGTCGTTTTCCGAAAAGAGTCCTGGATCGACCCGATCTACAAGAAAACCAAACAGACAGTCAGAAACGCCGGCCCGACTGAGCAGTTTTCGGGTCGGAATTCATAACGGTGGATTCCGATGGGTTTTTCTTGGATTTCTTGACTCCTTGACACCCTAGGGTTGTGTGGGGAGGTGTTTGATGGGTTTTGGTAGCTCAAACCGACTTGGAAAGGCTTGAAACCCGGTTTGTCATTTTTGACCCGAGAAGGACCAAATCTGTCCAGATTTTGTTCAAGGCTGGTTCTATGGCTTAGAAGCTTCAAACTTAAAATCTAAGCTCAGAAATGGATAGAGGGGGTCAAAAACAAGTGGGATATGAAGTTTGGTAAAGTTTGGATTTAAGCCGGGATGGATTCCGACTTAAGACTTTGCCCGGTTTTGCTTGGTTTTGCTTGTTCTTGCTGAGCTGCGATTTTGCTGAACTCCTTGAGAGTTTGAGAGCTTTTGTTTGAGTGAGAAATGCTAGAGAGAGAGTGCTTGAAGGTGTATTTAAGTTAATGACATTTGGACAATATATAGGAAAGCTTAAATGCAAGATTAGTGAAGAAAAGTACAATTAGGGCCATGGATTAGTGGAATCCAAATTTCTTAAGGAAATATCAAGGTTCATCCTCATCCATTGCATTAATGGAGAAGAGATAAGAGCATTGATGAGCTTGGAGTGTTGTCTTCAAACACTTAGATATTTTAAAGTGGAAGACAAATGCAAGTTGCCTTGAAGGAAGAAGCCAAGGGACATGGACGGCAATGGGCATGGGTGAGGCGGCAATGAGTTGGCCGTGGGTCCCACGGGTAGTGAGGTAAGTTCGGGCCAAAGTTCGGGTCTCGATTGGTCGCGCATTTGAAGTTCGTGGTTCAAATTGAACGTTGAATTATTGATATGCGCGAGAAAACAGTTTTAACGAGCCTAAGATTGGCATTTTTCATGGAAAAATTTCCCGAAAGCATATGAGACTCGGAAGCCGATTTTGCTCATTATAGGTGACCAGAGCGAAGTTGTCCGCTTCTGATGGCATATCTTGTGTTTGCATCTCACGTTGGTCATTTTGACATAAATTGTCAGACAACGTGAACAATTGTCCCTTAAGCCGGTAATGATAACGTGGGGTCGGAGACGTCCTAGGAGGCCGAAAATGGATTTCTCATAATGATTTCTGAGTTGCTTGGGCACTCCGGAGATTATTGTAATCTCTGTTTATCGAGATCAGACCTCCAAGGACTTGAAAAGTGTATCTGAGACCTCTAAAGTATTGCTCGAGAGGTCTAGATGAGTCGTGTGATTTATTCCGACGATTCCACGTTGAGCCTTGAGAAGGCTAGCACGGTGTAGGATAGACACCCGGCGTCAAGTTTCCATAAAAAGGACATCCGGATATGCATTTCTACTGAAAATGGACATTTCCGTTCCTCGGAGGTTACTCGGGAAACTGAAAAGGGTTTTGCTGTCTGTTTTGCCTAATTGTGAATGTCCGCTAGACTTTTCAGGGCAATGCGGTATGAACTTCGTTTGTCGTAATTCCATCAGACCAGTCTCCGGTTATGCTCTTCCGAAGAGGGGTATGCCCGTTTTGTCGCTCAGAAGTCATTCAGGGTGTCTATATGGCTTCCAAAAGACAATTTGAAGCACTGCTCGTGCTCTATATGGTTGTGGGGCATGGCCGCATCTGATATTTGGAGTTAACTTTTCTCTGAGAAACCGGCATTTTTGGACTTCCACTGAAAAGTTGTCTATATACAGAAAGTTGTTCTGTATAGAGCAGACGATTTGTGAAATGCGTTTGGGGACACTTTTCATCTGTTTGGCATTGAAGTGGATTTTTGGAGTCCAATATTGGCTATCTTCCGACGGTCGAGCGAACTATCGGAAAATAGTACCGTCCGTGTAATATACTGAAAATGCTGGTTTTGGACATTGTTGAGCTCTCTGGTCGCTCTATTGCCTTTTGGTGACTCCTGGAGTCCTTCTGTCATATGCATGTGTCATTTGCCCGATTTCGCCGACTTGAGGATGAATAGTGATTTTCTGCTCTGTTAAGTCGTTTTTCTGTACTCTGCTCAAGTCATAGCTTGGATCATTGCTAATAATGTAATTTGAATCGGTGAGCCAAAATGGGGTGTTGACAGACTCTAGACTTGGAATCTAGAATTCTTCCTAACTATTATCTAGTGTTCGGTTAGATCGAGTGAAATGATTAATCAGGTAATTGTATTTTCGATACAGAATACCCGACTAGCACCCTAAACAAAGCTAAGATGACGCCAAATCACAAAATGATATTCTTGCCCTTGATTTGAAAATTTGTTTTCAGAAAAGGAGAACAACACAATACGGATTTGAAAGTATGAGGATTTTAAAAAGGGCATTAACATCGTTTTGTAATTCGTCGATGCGAGTTACAAATTAATGTCCAATTCGTGCAAAATTGTTTAAATTGAATGAATTAATCGTGTGAGCGTCCCGATTAACCCATTCGTGGAATTAATGCTTAAGGTTATTGCCGAATGCATTAATTATGAAAACGATTCGTGATTCGATGACCAAAACGAATCCATAATGATCAAGAATAATTCAGTTGAATAACCGACAATATCCTTATAACCGAATGGATCCGAATGAGTCCTCGATACTCAAATCCATGCATGTTGGTTTTTAAAAAAGGTCTTTAAACGATACTTTAACATGGGAATCGTAAAGACGTTGGAATTAAAAATTCACACAATTCGAGAAACGAATTAAACTCGAAATAAGGAAATCATTCTTGATCCAAGAAAGGCCAAGAAACCCTCAGCTTCTCCTTATCAAAGATGGCCGAAAGCTCTCATGGCTCAATTCGAGTCACAAATGATTTCCTTGCCTCGGTTTAATTGTTTTTCGCATGCTCAAGCATCAACCATGATGAATAACACTCTTTTTTAACAAAAGCCGGTATTATCATGATTTGATTAACTCATTTAAACATGCAAACATTCACAAACATGTTATTTAAGGAATAGATAAAATAACACCGGCTTCATGCATGCGAGAACGACAAAATAAACTCGGAAACTAACTTGGATCGGCTAAGGAGACCGATCTTAACCCGAAAGGAGCAATTTAAGTCTAGGCCCTCTCAATTAGAGACATGGCCGAGAGTTATCTTGCCATTTCCGGGTCGAGATAGTCTTCCATACGACGATCCAAACCTTTTTCCGACATGCTAGCAAGTTATAAGGTAGTACACATGCATAACATAACATAAAATTGTATAAAAATTAAATCTTGCAAGTTAAACATGGATAAAACACCATAATACTCCATAGCCATGCAAAAATATGAAAAGCCCTAACCCCTCTAAGTCGAGAATATTTTACCTAGCCTCGGGATACGAGGAAAGAGTCGGGGACGTGTTTGAGAGTCGGGTGACTCGGTTGAACACTTGAATGAACGTTCGGGGCACGGGAGGACATGGAATGCACGGCTAGGAGCGCAATGATGGTGTCTGGCGCGCGGGCAGGCGCTGGACGCTTGGACACGCGTGGGCGAGCGCGCGGACGCGCGGTGACGAGCGCGCGGATGCGCGGGCGGGTGAAGTCCGGTGCATCACTGGTGCTGGTGACGGGCACGAGGGCTGGTGACGGACGTTGGCGTGCTCGGTGGCGGGCGCTGGTGTGCTCGGTGACGAGCGCTAGCGCGATCGGTGATGGATGCTGGTGACGAGTACTGGTGATGGGCACGGGCGTGCTGATGACGAGTGCTGGTGACGGGCATGAGTGCGCTCGATGACGGACGCTGGTGTGCTCGGTGACGGACGCGGGCATGCCTGGTGACACTGATGACGACCGTTGGTGACGGGCACGGGCGCGCTCGATGACGGACGCTGGCGTGCTTGGTGACGGACGCGGGCATGCCTAGTGACGGGTGCTGGTGACGGGCATGGCTGCGCTCGATGACGGACGCTGGCGTGCTCGGTGACGGACGCGGGCGTGCCTGGTGACGGGTGCTGGTGCGGGCACGGGTGCGCTCGATGACGGAAGCTGGCGTGCTCGGTGACGGACGCGGGCGTGCCTGGTGACGAGTGCTGATGACGGGCACGGGCGCGCTCGATGACGGACGCTGGCGTGCTCGGTGACGGACGCTGGCGTGCTCGGTGACGCTGATGACGGGTTACTGTTCACCCGAGAGTGTGAGTTTCACCCGAAATGACTAAAACGACCCCAAACGAAGAGCAAATGACTTCAAACTGAAAAACTGAGTTCAGAATTGGAATCCTTGGGTCCAAAACATGTGGTCCATGAAGTTTGAGGAATTTTGAATATAAGTCGGAATAGTGCCCGTTATGGATTCCGACCTAAACTCTAAGGATTTTTGGCTTGGTTTTCGGTTTCCATGGAGTGATTTGCTTGCTGCTGGTTGCTAAGAAGTTGAGAGTATTTTCTAGAGGGAGAAACTAGAAAGAACATTTGTGTATCGTAAGTGATAAACTTAATGACAAATATGCAATATATATGTGAAGCTAATGAGCAATTAAGCAAAACAAAGCACCATTAAGGGCCTCATTAGCAAAAGTCGGCTGCCCTAATGGAGATGAGGATGAATGTCATCCATGCATCTTGATGAGGAAGAGCCAAGAAGCATTAATGGAGATGGAGTTAATGGCTTGAGTGTTGACTAGAAAGACTAAGGATATTTTGGGCTTAGAGTGCATGAGAGGGAGAGGATGATGCCGAAATTGTTGGGGCAAAGGGCGGTTGCCCTTGGGCAGCCCATGGGTCCCACGGCCCATGAGGAGAAACCGGGAGAAAGCTCGGGTCTCGATTAGTCGCGCATTCGAAGTTCGTGGTTCGAATTGAACGTCGAATTGTCGATATGCTCGAGAAAATAGTGTTAACGAGCCTAAGATTGGCATTTTTCATGGAGAAATGTCCCGGAAGCGTGCGAGGCTCGGAAGCCGGTTTTGCTCATTGCAGGTGACCAGAGCGAAGTTGTCCGCTTCTGACAGCATATCTTGTGTCTGCATCTCACGTTGGTCATTTTGACATAAATTGTCAGACAACGTGAACAATTGTCCCTTAAGCCGGTAATGCTAACGTGGGGCCGGAGACGTCCTAGGAGGCCGAAACTGGATTTCTCAGAATGATTTCTGAGTTGCTTGGGCACTCCGGAGATTACTGTAATCTCTGTTTGTCGAGATCAGACCTCCAAAGACTTGAAAAGTGTATCTGAGACCTCTAAAGCATTGCTCGGGAGATCTAGATGAGTCGTGTGATTCATTCCGACGATTCCACGTTGAGCCTTGAGAAGGCTAGCATTGTGTAGGATAGACACCCGGCGTCAAGTTTTCATAAAAAGGACCTCCGGGTATGCATTTCTACTGAAAATGGCCATTTTCGCTCCTCAGAGGTTACTCGGGAAACTGAAAAGGGTTTTGCTGTCTGTTTTGCCCAATTGTGAATGTCCGCTAGAGTTTTCAGGGCAATGCGGTATGAACTTCGTTTGCCGTAATTCCATCAGACCAGTCTCCGACTATGCTCTTCCGAAGAGGTGTGTGCTTGTTTTGCCGCTCGGAAATCATTTGAAGTGTCTGTGTGACTTCCAATAGACAATCTGAAGCATTGTTCATGCTCTGTGTGCTGGTGGGGCATGGCCGCGTCTGATATTTGAAATTAACTTTTCTCCAGGAAACCGACATTTTTGGACTTCCACTGAAAAGTTGTCTGTATACAGAAAGTTGTTCTGTATAGAGCAGATGATTTGCAAAATGCCTTTGGGGACACTTTTCATCTGTTTGGCATTGAAGTGGATTTTTGGAGTCCAATATTGGCTATCTTCCGACGATGGAGCGAACTATCGGAAAATAGTACCGTCCGTGTGATATACTGAAAATGTCGGTTTTGGACATTGTTGAGCTTTTTGGTCGCTCTGTTGCCTTTTGATGATCCCTGGAGTCCTTCTATCACATCCATGGGTCATTTGCTCAATTTTGCCGACTTGAGGATGAATAGTGATTTTCCGCTCTGTTGAGCCGTTTTTCTGTACTCTGCTCAAGTCATAGCTTGGATCATTGCTGATAATGTAATTTGAATCGGTGAGCCAAAATGTGGTGCTGACAGGTTGCCCCTCTTTGACTGCTTGCTCAAGTAGAGGATGGAGCCAAAGACTTCAGAAGCACCCCAGTTTGATAGCAATGATCGATATGGAACTTCCTATATGGCCTTCTCCTTCTTGCTTTGGATATACAGGATATTGTTCCTATCATAAAGATAAAGGAAGTGAGGTGAGATGTGCATAAGTTTGGCAGTAAACAAATGGGGTACATGTATAAAGGAAATTGCAGTTAACGAGAAATGCTTTGTTTAATCAGAAATGCGGTATGCCAAGTTTAATGAAAGGTGCTGATCTTAATGAAAGGTGCACTGCGTTCCTGAGAAGGTGCACGCCAATTGAAAAGTGCATTGCGGAAATAAAAGGTGCACTGCGTTCCTGAGAAGGCGCACGCCAATTGAAAAGTGCATTGCGATAATGAAAGGTGCACTGCGTTCCTGAGAAGGTGCACGCCAATTGAAAAGTGTTGTTGCAAGAGGCATGGGCGCTTGCCCAATATGTTGCTCGATGCATGGACGCTTGCTCGGGGTTTTGCAATGTGCACGGGGCGCATACCGAATGAACTGCATGGTTCAAAGGCGCCTACCCAGTGGACTTGCGGGGTGCACGAGCGCTTGCTTGGCGGGTTTGCAAGGTGCACTGCATTCCTGAGAAGGTGCACGCCAATTAAAAGTGCATTGCGGAAATAAAAGGTGCACTGCGTTCATGAGAAGGTGCACGACAATTGAAAAGTGCATTGCGGAAATAAAAGGTGCATTGCGTTCCTGAGAAGGTGCACGCCAATTGAAAAGTGCATTGCGAAAATAAAAGGTGCACGCCAATTGAAAGGTGCATTGCGGAAATAAAAGGTGCACTGCGTTCCTGAGAAGGTGCACGCCAATTGAAAAGTGCTTTGCAGAAATAAAAGGGTGCACAAAGTAAATGCAAACGTTGGGGAGTTGCGTGAGGTGTGGAAGGAATCATTGTGCTTCCTCCATCACTAAGCTTGTCTATGTTGCAATCGATGCTGTGGCAGAATGCTTCGTTGCTTGCCAACTAATAGTGATGTCACTGAATGCCTGGAGTGCTATCCTGAAGGTTTCTCCTCGGATTTTGACTATAGTCCTTGGCATAAGGCAGCCTTGCATTCGTCAAAGAAAAACTCCTTTCGGGGTTCACATCCTGCTTCCTGCATCTAGAACCAAAGGAGCTAACAGTGGTTGTCAATCTTACTCTACAGCCATAATGAAGATGTATAAAGAAGTCTGAATAATAATGCTTTGGGAATTTGAACTTGATGTCCATTTAAAGGGGTGGTCGTCTCCCGAAATTGTGACTTGACAAGAAAGGCTTTTTACGGAACGGGCATGACCCGTAGAATTTGCGTTAAGGTAAACGGAGGGATTTTTTGGGATCCTCCAGATGAAGGATACGACAATTCGACTGCATGTCGATACATGTCTTGTGCTGTGAGAGTCAAAGAGAGTTTGCTTGCACCGAAGACTGCCAAACCACTACTTGTTATCACTGCACGCTGAGTGTAGCTGTCATTTCCTGGTCGAGCTACCAAAGATCCCATAATTTTTGCCTAGGTCGCAAGACGCGTGACGACCTAACGGGGTGTTTTGTTTGACTTTCCCTCATTCAGAGCTCACCTTTTGCTATGACCGCCCTGATTGGGTCTGATCACACCTCTCGGTTCCTCTAACTTTTGCCTAGAGCGCCCTTTTTCGAGTTTTCACTCTAGCGAGGATTTTGTTGTATACTCTCCTTTTGCCACGGTTCCCCTTTTCGGGATTTTAAACCGTGTCCCTCATTCCCTAATTTTTGCCTAGGCCGCCTCAAAGAGGTTTTCAACCTAGCGGGAGATTCATTCTTTTTTCTCTCAGGAAAAAGTTCAGAGAAAAGGAAAAAAACAGAAGAGGGGAGTATATTAATAAGCAGAAATGAAAGTGCTGAGAATTGTACATGCGAAAGAAGTTAAAAATGTAATGTGCATTTGAGAAAAACACCCACAATGGAATAAGAGAAACACCATCACGGATAGTATTTCTTAAGTGCATCAGCGTTGACCGGAAGAGCGTTCTCGTTCCTGTCCATATCATTAAGAATGATTGCCCCTCCGTCAAAGACTTCTTTAACGATGAAGGGACCGTCGTACTTGTAAGCAAACTTGCCCCTGGTATCAGGGGCGATGTGCAAAACTTTTCGCAAGACGAGGTCGCCGGGGCTGAACTCGCGGGGACGAACTTTCTTGTTAAAAGCTCGGGCCATTCTTTGCTGATAGCACTGACCGTGGCAAAGTGCTGTTAGCCGCCTCTCATCGATGAGATTAAGCTGTTCGTAGCGTTGCTTCGCCCATTCTACTTCCTTGAGTTTGGACCCGGCAAGGACCCTCATGGAGGGAATCTCCACTTCGATTGGAAGAACTGCTTCCATGTCGTAGACCAAAGAATACGGGGTTGCTCCGGTAGATGAGCGGATAGAAGTCCGATACGCCAAGAGTGCGAACGGGAGCATCTCGTGCCAGTCTTTGTAATTCACCGTCATTTTTTCGATGATTTTCTTTATGTTCTTATTCGCTGCTTCTACCGCACCATTCATTTGTGGGCGATACGGAGAGGAGTTGCGATGTAGGATCTTGAACTGTGCACAGAGCTCGTCAATGAGCTTATTGTTCAAATTCTTGGCGTTGTCTGTGACAAGAGTCGCAAGGACCCCGTAACGTGCGATGATGTGGCGCTTGAGGAAGCGTGCCACAGTCTTTACAGTGACGGATGCGAGGGTGATAGCTTCGATCCATTTGGTGAAGTAATCGATAGCTACCAGTATGAACAAGTGTCCATTGGTTGCTTTGGGGTTGATAGGACCAATCATGTCCATGCCCCGCATGGAAAAGGGCCACGGAGCAGCCATTGGATGTAACTCGTGGGGTGGTGCTCTGATCTGATCCACGTAGACTTGACACAAGTGACAATGTCTGACATGCTTGACGCAGTCAGTCTCCATGGTAGACTAGAAGTACCCGAGTCGCATGAGCTTCTTTGCTAGCATGAGCCCGTTCATGTGAGGTCCGCAGTTTCCCTCGTGCACTTCTTCCATGAGGCGTTGTGCCTCATTCTCATCGACACACCGAAGCAGTGTAGCATCGAATGAACGGCGGTAGAGAGTCTCACCACTCAGGAAGAAATTTGTTGCAATGCGCCGAAGAGTCCTCCGGTCATGCCGATCGGTGAACGCTGGGAATTGACCTGTTTGCAGCAAGTGCTTGATGTCTGTGTACCACGGTTTGCCATCGACAGCGTCGATTACATCGCAATGGGCAGGGCCCTGAGCAATCTCGAACTCAAGGGGCTCGATGAGATTCTCTTTTGTGATGCTCACCATAGAAGTGAGCGTTGCGAGTGCATCGGCGAACTGGTTCTTCATGCGTGGTGTGTACGTAAATGAAATGTCCTCGAAGTTCTCTGTCAACTCTTCGAGGTACTCGTGATATGGCACTAGTTTCGGATCTTTCGTCTTCCATTGTTTGAGTGTCTGAAAGATTGTGAGCATAGAATCTCCAAACACTTCAAGCTCCTTGACTTTGAGGTCGATCGCCGCCTGCAAGCCAAGGATACATGCCTCATATTCGGCTATGTTGTTGGTGCAGGGGAAATCAATCTTCGCTGCAACAGGGAAATGACGCTCCTCAGGGGATATCAGTACTGCGCCAATACCCGACCCGATGGAATTGACTGCACCATCGAAGTACATCTTCCATCCAGTAATTTCCTCCTCACCATTCATTTGGAGGATTCCTTCGTCTGGAAAGTCAGAATTGATTGGTGTGTCATCGACAATTGAGAACTCTGCTAGATGATCTGCTATCGCTTGGCCCTTCACTGATGTGCGCGACACATATTCGATGTCGTACTCCGTCAGTTGGCAACGCCATTTTGCTATGTTCCTCATGGAGGACGGACTGCTAAGTAGATACTTCAAAGGATCTGTCTTCGACAGCAGGCGAACAGTATGGTAGAGAGTGTATTGCCGGAGCCTTTGCATGACCCACACAAGTGCGCAACACATTTTCTCTATCTCAGGGTAGTTGGACTCCCCTTCAGTGAACTTTTTGCTTAAATAATAAATTGCTCGCTCTGCGTGAGAGGAATCGTCCTTTTGCCCTAACATGCATCCGATGGATTGTTGGCGTACCGTCAGGTACAGAATGAGAGGACGATCCGGTGAAGGTGAAACCAACACCGGCGGCTGAACTAGGTATGCCTTGATGGTATCAAAAGCTTTCTGACACTCGTCATCCCATTCGACCGCTACATTTTTGCGAAGCAGACGGAAGAGTGGTTGGCACTTGTCTGTCAAATTTGCAATGAAACACGCGATGTAATTCAACCGTCCTAAGAAGCTCCTTATTTCGCGCACTGTCGATGGGGGAGGCAATTCCATGATCGCTTTAACCTTGTCGGGGTCGACCTCGATGCCTTTCTCGCTAACTATAAACCCCAGCAATTTCCCTGACTTACCGCCAAAGGTGCATTTTGCTGGGTTAAGTCGAAGTTTGTACTTCCTAAGACGGTCGAATAGTCGTTTGAGGTTAACCAAATGATCTTCTCCTTCTTTGGACTTCGCGATCATGTCGTCGACATAGACCTCAATCTCTTTATGCATCATGTCATGAAAGAGAGTGACCATTGCCCGCTGATAGGTTGCCCTTGCATTTTTGAGACCGAAAGGCATGACCTTGTAGCAAAATGTACCCCACATCGTGATGAACGTGGTTTTGACTTTATCCTCCTCGGGCATCTGAATTTGATTGTATCCAGAGAAGCCGTCCATGAAGGAGAATTGTGTGTGGCGTGCTGTATTGTCCACCAAGACATCGATGTGGGGTAGCGGGAAGTTATCCTTTGGGCTAGCCCTGTTAAGGTCTCGGTAGTCGATGCAAACTCTGACTTTCCCATTCTTCTTCTCCAATGGAACGATGTTCGCTACCCATTCAGAGTAATTGTATACCTCCAAGAATCCCGCGTCTACCTGCTTAATGACCTCTTCCTTAATGCGTAGGAGAAGGTCAGCTCGTTGACGTCGCAAGTGTTGGCGCTTGGGTGGGAATCTTTCAGTGTCGAATGGAAGGAAATGCTTTACGATTGAGGTGTTTAGGCCTGGCATATCAGCATAGGACCAAGCAAAGACCTCCCGATACTCTGTTAAGAAATCGATCATTCGGGCCCTCTGTGCAGGGTCGAGTCCCGTCCCAATTCTAAGGGTGCATGGTTCTTCTGCATTGCCTATGTTGATGTCTTCGGTTGGCTCGACAGAAGTGAGTTGGTGGTTTTCGAGGCGATGCAAACTCTCTTCTATCTCGGGCACGCGACCGTCCTCGTCAAGTCCTTCCCCGAAGTATATGGGTAGGGACTTTCCGAGGTGTGTTTCGAGTGAATTCGAATCGTTGTATCCGTGATTTGGATTCGATTGGAGCCTGGACACGAAAGTGAATTGTTTTAGAAATTAAAGGTGCTAGAAGTAAGTGCAAGAGAGAGAATTTAGACACAAGAAATCGAAAAGCATGCAGGGATTCTATTAACAAGCCATAACAAAAACCCCTCTTTTGTCATGTGGCTTATGGCGTTGCCGACATGCAGGTAGCATTATATATAAAGACCGTCTTACACATCGGCAACTATGGCCGACTAGAGCGGAACTGAAGTCCAGTTGGTAAGCTCCTCATCCTCCTGTACCGGGCGGATATGAACCCTGGAAGATATCTCCTCAGTGACGACATATATGGCTGGCAAAGCCAAAAACGCTTCCACTGCATCCGAAGAGAAGTCATCTGTTTCAGTGATTGGGGTGTCGGAGGTGCCTCCCATGATCTGCGGTGGTGCGAAAAAAATTGTGAGAGTGGTGGAACTGGAATGCCCGTGAAGAGCTTTCCGTAGTGTGTAGCGAGATGGTGGAGATGTTTTCCACGACGAGCTTGCACGATCTCATGGCAGGAGGGGCGAAAACCGAGTCCCCTCCTATTGCGGTACTCCTCCACTTCAACAGGTCAGAGGATTCCCTGTGCACGTGCCCTGAGTCCAATTCCGGGGACGTAATTGTTCTTCAAGAGAACCCTTCCAATCATGCGATCAGTTCGTGATGGACCGACTTCTCCGTAGTCTCGAATTACGGAGATCGTGTCGAAAGAGTGAAAGGGAAGATTCTGGTCTTCGCCAATGCTGATATAAGGGACGGCTGTTTCCTTATAGACTGCATAATCTTCCTCGCCGTTGACAGTGATGAGTTTGCCTTCGACAAAGAATTTCAACTTCTGGTGCAATGATGAAGGAACAGCGCCGGCGGCGTGAATCCATGGCCTCCCGAGTAGGAGACTAAAAGCATTGGGTATTTCAAGGATCTGGAAGGTAACAGAGAATGAGCAAGGACCCACATCAATTAGGAGATCAATTTCTCCGTTCACTACTCTCTTAGAGCCGTCAAAGGCTCGGACGGTGGTCTTGCTTGCACGAATGCGACTCATGTCCACGTTTATCTGTTTCAGCGTGGAGACGGGGCAAACGTTGAGAGCAGAGCCGTTATCGATCATGACTCGACCCACGACGTGGTTGTTGCACTTGCAAACTATGTGCAATGCCCGCAAGTGTCCTTGTCCTTCCGAGGGAAATTCGTCTTCCGAAAAGGAAATCTGATTCGAGAAGATAGAGTTCACAGTCTTCTCGATCCTATCCAGTGCAGTATCTTTCGGGACTTGTGCCGCAGTGAGAACTTTCAACAAAGCGTTCCGATGAGGTTCGGAGTTCAAAAGCAATGCGAGCAGCGATATATGAGCTGGTGACTTGCCCATTTGCTCGACCACTTTGTATTCGCTTGCTTTGATCACCTTCATGAAAGCTTCGGCTTCCTGATCGATGACCTTCTTTGTAGGGAATGACACGGCTTCTGGAGCGGTTGAGAACACGGTAGCAAGAGCCTTCCCTTTGTCAACAGGTTCTGGACCTTGGTAAACTCGTCCTGAACGCGTGATTCCCATCGCGCTCATTTCTAGTTTTGCACTGGCAACCTCGCTCTCATATGTCCAGGGAACTCGGCTATCGTGATAAGGCTCCTTTGCAGGAACCTCGATAACGAACGGGATGGGAGCGAATGCAACTTCTACTGGAGCATAGTTGATGACAAATGGAATTGAGGACTTCTGCGAGTCTTCTTCCTCTTCAATAGCAGTAATGCTAATCATGTTGACAGAAGGTCCTGAACCTGATCCATGATCAGGAAGAGGGTTTGCATGGACATTAGGCGGCTTCGCCTCATTAAAGGAGATTTGTCTTGTGTCAATCATCTCCTGGATTTTATCCCGGAGTCTCCAACAAGTATCCATAGTGTGACCAGGAGCACCCTGATGAAACTCACAGCGCAAATTTTGGTTCTCCATGGAAGGATCGAAATGGGGACCGGGTGCTTCTGTTCTGATCTTGTTGCCTGCAAGAAGCTACCTGAATATGTGAGAGGGAGGAGCTGGTAAAGTGGTGTACTGCTTGCGTGGACACGGTTTGTTAGCATTGCCTTGTTGAGTTCTAGGAGCTGGAGCACGTTGAGCCAACTGAGGAGATCTCGAAGCCGGGGGTCTAGCTTGTTGAACTTGAACAGGAGCGTACTGTTGCGGAGGTTGCGACTGGATAACAGTTGGCGAGGTCGGGAAATAAGCCTGCGGCGTTTCATAAGGCTACACATAATGAATGGGATGTGCATATGCCTGAGAAGTCGGTAATGCAGGGGTGTAGTCCACCGAAATCGGCTGTGAAGCCTGATGTCCAGAATTGACGATGCCAATAGTCGCGTCTTTGCCTCTCCTAGATGTTCCAGCGGTTTGTTTCTTCGGTGTCTCTCTGTCCTTCTTCCTTGACGGGCCTTCAATTCTTCCTAGCTTAACACCCATGTCCAGCTTCTTTCTTGCCTCAATCAGGTCTGAGAAAGATGAGGTATGAGCCAGGAGATGTGAGTAATATGCGCCCCTGAGTGTAGAGTGAAACAGTTGAACTTCCTGTCGCTCAGTGATTGGAGGAATGTGCTTTGCCGCTTTTCCCCTCCATTCCGTTGCGTATGCTTCGAAAGTTTGACTTTCTCTCATCTCTGTCATGCTAAGATCAAGAAGAGTAGGGGGTGTCTCTGCACAGAATCGATATTGGTCGAGGAATTTCTGAGAAAGATTTGTCCATATAGGGATGTCGCCGGCTTTCAAGGTCATAAACCAATCTAGCGCCGATCCCGTAAGACTGTCTTGGAAAGTCTGAATGACAAATTCCTAGTAATCCCAATACGAGAGCATTTTGCTATGATAGTGACGGAGATGATGCCGAGGGTCTTTGGTCCCGTCGTATCTCTTAAAATCTGGAATCTTGATCTTAGGGGGCAACAGCATGCCCGGAAAGAGATTCCAGTCGCTGTCACCGAAGTCAGGACGAGACGTGCCTGCTTGGAGGGCTCGAATGGTTTCCTCCATTCTCTTCATTCTTTTCTCCTGCTCATTTTCAGGAGGAATGTTTGTCGGTAAAACTGCAGGAGCGGCATGAGTAGGCGTGCCTGGTTCAGTGGGGGAAATGTTTAGGGGTGGTGGAGCTTGGTAGGGAAAGCTCATTTGGGGTTGTGGAGCTTAGAAGGAAAAATGTTCCGTAGTGGGAGCAGGGACTTGTGTGATGGCGACTGGAGGAACCGTCGGTGGTGGAACGGTGTAAATTGGAGGTTGAGTAGGTATGATGAGCGGCGGCAAAGTGAGCATTGCGGAGTCCGTTGATAGGAACGCCGCGGGTGGAAAAGGTACCGATGTAGGAGCTGGTGGTGGTGGCATAGGATCACTGATTGGACTTACTGTCGGCACATATGTCATTGCTGAAAAAGACATATCTTCGCTATCCGTCACATAAATAGGCAGGTCGACCGGATTCATGTGCACGGTTGTCCTGCGTTCAGGAGGTGGAGTGTGGCTCGAGGAAGCTCGGTTTTGATCCCGAAGCATAGCCATGAGCTCTGTCATATTGGCATTCATGTTAGCGGCCAACTGATTAACCATCTCTTCGAGCGCGGTGAAACGCACGGGATCGACAACATTGGATGGCGCTTGTGCATGAGAAGGGAGGTGCGTTGGAAGAACACTAGAATACGCCATAGATGCGGCGGGAGGTGACATCGCATGCGTGTCTTGCGGAAGAGAGTGTGCCGGCATTGGTGGCGCGTCTTGCTCCGAGATAACGGGTTGTTGTTCTTCGGCCATTCTTCCGCATGCACGAGTAGGATATCGATGCGACGCCAGTTGTTAGTACCTACATGTACAAGTGTATGAGTGTAAATGTTGTGTGTTGGCTATCTTCAGAATATAAATGACAGTGTATGAATGCATGAGATGCATGAGTTTGGAAACACTAATGCCATTACATCAGTTTGATTCACGTTCCATAATTTACAAAGGCAGTCTGTTTGAAAAGGAAACATAAACATTAAACCAACAACTATTACAACCCATAGTTGAGTGAGCGCTACGTGGGTCCTGTACAGGCAAAAAACGCTCAACAACTGAACCTAAGGATGAGAGATCTTGTGCGCTCTTGCTCGCGCTCAGTCCTGCGTAGTGCTCAAACGTGCTATCTCCCTGTCTTGGCTCACTATGCGCGCACGAGTCTGAGCCAACTCGCTCTGAAGCTCTCTGTGATCAGTGAGTTCTGCACGAATATCCACAAGTTCCCAGCGGAGTCGATCTCGCTCTGCTCTAATGACTTGCAGCTTTGTGTGCATGGCTCCTTGGACTAAGCTCTCTACGTCTGGAATGTCTGCCTGCGGTGTCTGCAGCATTTGTGGTATGCGTAGCCGACTAACAGGTGCGAATCCATATGGATGGAACTGCATCACATATGCTGCAGTATGAGAAAGCTCGCTCTTCGTCAGTGGGATGCTCCGAGAAGTACAGCTCTTGAACGATGCGCGTGCTCCATAAGCGTCGGACCTCTCTAACCCGTAGAACCCTATCCGGGAGTGAAATTGTGGTGTTTGCCCAACTGAAGCGGTGTGAAGTGCGATCTGCCTCTATAGGAATATCTTGTAGTCCACCGAGTTGTCTGATGACTCGGCTGGAAAGATAAGTGTGCTCCCTAAATGACTGATCAGGGGAAGTCCTATAACTGAAGGACATCCAATGATCATGGGACCGCCGGGATTCCAACGTGTAGTCCATAAAAACTGTGTTGGGGTGAGCTCTTCCATAAACCGCGTCCAGTCGGTGTAATTACGGTTGGAGGGTCGAAACACATGAAGTAGACGAGCGATGAGTGAGCGCTCGTCAGTGATACATGGAAAAGGATGGGATAAGCCAAACGGCCTAATGTGTGCTAGAAGCCAAATCTGAAGCAGATGTGGGGATCTTCTCATCCTGCCCCGTCGAGTCTCTCGTACATAGTCAAGAGACCGAATGGTCTCAGCCAAAACGGCTTCCACATAACTATGGCCTCCTACCACTTGGAGGATGGCCTGAGCAAGTGCCCCGTCTATGAGGTTCGACGAGTACGGGAACAGCATAGTCCCGAAGATGAGCAAAAGAAACCCATGACAAGCGTCACGCTGATAGGACTCCCCTGTGGCATTCAGAGCACGGGTCTATATGAAATCTATGAGCCATGTAGTCCTAATGCTGTGCTCTCCTCCATATTGAAGCTCGTAACGAATTTCTTCATTGCGGAGACTTAAAAGGATGGCTAGTCTACTCTGTATCGTGGCGAACTGGTTGGGCACCACGATGTCGTGAATCGACTTAGACCGCTGTATGAGTGCCGCGTATATCCTCTACTGTAGGGGCTAACTCTGTCCCATGAAAGCTGAAAACGGCCCGCTGAGTGTCCCAAAAACTAATGGCAGTTCTGAGCAGGGTCCAATCGATGGGAGAATCAACGAGTAATGGTAGATCTCCCATGATGAGCCGGAGGAATGCACGGTCCACCAGGCGGAATGTGTTCCAAAGGCGAGTAATGTCCACAGATGGTGTGATGATGATATCAAGCCTAGGACAGGGACGCGAGCGATCCATTCTTACCTAAATGGAAAAGATGTTGGTTTAATGTTTATAAACAAATTGATGCAATGTCCTAGTTTGTTTTGAAAATGTGCATGCAGTGCAGAGAAAATAAACTATAACACGAGTTCTTTACATTATACAACACTCATTCAGTGAAAACAACAAAAGGCTCGCCTAAAAAGAAAACTACGAGCCGACTCAAAGACTCAACTTTTGGGTCGGTTGGCGGCATGAAGGCAAATTTTGGTCCAGTATGACGGTCCCTGTTTATGCATGGTTTTAGCGTTCTACTAGGACAACCACTAACTAGGGATGGGGGCTCCCGATTCAAGGGTGTCAATTCCTTGAAATCGAGCGAGGATCTTTGGGGGCCGGTTCGGTGGCAGAGCTGACTCGACCCGTTCCCTTACTCGGAACCTCTGACTAACCTAGCTTCCTAAATCGGCTCCCGTGGGATTTCAGGCGAGGTACTTAGAATTCCACTAGGATGATGCAATGCAAGTGTAGAAAAGTAAAGGTGCGTAAAGTAGATAAGCGAAAAATTGCGAAAAGCGGTAAATGAACATGCAAGCAAGCAAACGAATCGAGCCTGAACCCACTAAGTGTGTCCCCAGTGGAGTCGCCAAGCTGTACGGACCCGAATGTGGACTCTCGTCGGGGCCCGCATTGCGCGCTTTTGGATCACGCGCCTTGGGAGTGTCCACCTTCCCGTGGGGACGCGTGACGGACATGCGTGAGAGAAGGAGTCGCCACTTATCATTTTACGACCCGTAGGTCGAGGGCGGATAAGTTACTCGGGTCTAGGGGTATGGAACACCTAGTTTGTCGTTAAGGCATTGATCTGTGCGGAACCGGAAAGTCCGAGTTCGGGGGTTCATGTTACGTGCGGGCCTATATCCCGCACGCCCTTTCGGTACTCTGGTTTGCTAGGCTTGCATGTTTTATTATTTACCGATTGAATTAAGTTGCACTCGGCTCGCACGTTTTGACACCGGAGATTCGGTGAACCAAACGATGTCGGTTGAGAAGCCGAGAGAGAAGTAAACCCGTATGTCGGGGAGTTGGTTCACAATATTGCGTTACAGTTCATTGAACCATGGAGGTTGAATCCCTGCGTGAACCAGAACAGCGAGTTCTTGGATTTACTTGTATCTGAGCAAGCATTAGACCGATTGATTAATTCGATTCTCGGACCGTTCGCTCACCGACTGGAATTCTTACAGAATAAATGTACAAAATAAAATCCTTACAATGCTCTCGAAAACAATAAATACAAATTACAAAAGGGTCGAATTCCAGTCGTTTTGCGTTCGGTTATTATTCCACTCTAACTCACCGTGAGTTTAGGGAAAAGACCGAAAAACTGAAATTCAATGGACGCTCTCACTGAATAGGGCGTTGGACCCTGTGAGTGTTGATTAGGGCGTTGAACCCTGTGCTCGATGATTAGGGCGTTGAACCCTAATATTATTCGGCCTAGGGATCAGGCTCGACCCGCATGGCAAACAGGTGCGGAAAGATAACAAGCAGCAGGTAAATAACAGACAATGTGTTTGTATTCACCGAATGTACGTGGATTAACAGGTTTATTAATCCAAGGTATTTTGGCATGCAATCCTACCCTAGACAAACAAACATGTGCCAATGTTTTAGCATTCGGCCTTGGTTTGAGAACCTGACATGTCGGGTGTCCGTAGTCAAGTTTCCTGTGTGTGGATTGCTTTTACAGTTGTTCTGTATTGTGTCACTGAATTACCACTGAATTAGCCAAACTTGTATTTTAACTCTAGACTTGGAATCTAGAATTCTTCCTAACCATTATCTAGCGTTCGGTTAGATCGAGTGAAATGATTAATCAGGTAATTGTATTTTCGATACAGAATACTTGACTAGCACCCTAAACAAAGCTAAGATGACGCCAAATCACAAAATGATGTTCTTGCCCTTAATTTCAAAATTTGTTTTCAGAAAAAGGAGAACAACACAATACGGATTTGAAAGTATGAGGATTTTAAAAAGGGCATTAATATCGTTTTGTAATTCGTCGATGCAAGTTACAAATTAATGTCCAATTCGTGCAAAATTGTTTAAATTGAATGAATTAATCGTGTGAGCGTCCCGATTAACCCATTCGTGGAATTAATGCGTAAGTCTCGGCCCTCTCAATTAGAGACATGGCCGAGAGTTATCTTGCCATTTCCGGGTCGAGATAGTCTTCCATACGACGATCCAAACCTTTTTCCGACATGCTAGCAAGTTATAAGGTAGTACACATGCATAACATAACATAAAATTGCATAAAAATTAAATCTTGCAAGTTAAACATGGATAAAACACCATAATACTCCATAGCCATGCAAAAGTATGAAAAGCCCTAACTCCTCTAAGTGTTTCAGAGTCGGATGACTCGGTTGAACACTTGAATGAACGTTCGGGGCACGGGAGGACTTGGAATGCACGGCTAGGCGCGCGGTGATGGTGTCTGGCGCGCGGGCAGGCACTGGATGCTTGGACACGCGTGGGCGAGCGCGCGGACGCGCGGTGACGAGCGCGCGGATGCTCCGGCGGGTGACGTCCGGTGCATCACGGGTGCTGGTGAAGGGCACGGGCGCTGGTGACGAACGCTGGCGTGCTCGGTGGCGGGCTCTGGTGTGCTCGGTGATGAGCGCTAGCGCGATCGGTGATGGATGCTGGTGACGAGTACTGGTGATGGGCACGGGCGTGCTGATGACGAGCGCTGGTGACGGGCACGAGTGCGCTCGATGATGGACGCTAGCGTGCTCGGTGACGGACGCGGGCATGCCTGGTGACACTGATGACGAGCGTTGGTGACGAGCACGGGCGCGCTCGATGACGGACGCTGGCGTGCTCTGTGACGGACGCGGGCGTGCCTGGTGACGGGTGTTGATGACGGGTACGGGCGCGCTCGATGACGGACGCTGGCGTGCTCGGTGACGGACGCTGGCGTGCTCGGTGACGCTGATGACGGGTTACTGTTCACCCAAGAGTGCGAGTTTCACCCGAAATGACTAAAACGACCCCAAACGATGAGCAAATGACTTCAAACTGAAAAACTGAGTTCAGAATTGGAATCCTTGGGTCCAAAACATGTGGTCCATGAAGTTTGAGGAATTTTGAATATAAGTCAGAATAGTGCCCGCTGTGGATTCCGACCTAAACGCTAAGGATTTTTGGCTTGGTTTTCGGTTTCCATGGAGTGATTTGCTTGCTGCTGGTTGCTAAGAAGTTGAGAGTATTTCCTAGAGGGAGAAACTAGAAAGAACATTTGTGTATCGTAAGTGATTAACTTAATGACAAATATGCAATATATATGTGAAGCTAATGAGCAATTAAGCAAAACAAAGCACCATTAATGCCCTCATTAGCAAAAGTCGGCTGCCCTAATGGAGATGAGGATGAATGTCATCCATGCATCTTGATGAGGAAGAGCCAAGAAGCATTAATGGAGATGGAGTTAATGGCTTGAGTGTTGACTAGAAAGACTAAGGATATTTTGGGCTTAGAGTGCATGAGAGGGAGAGGATGATGCCGAAATTGTTGGGACAAAGGGCAGTTGCCCTTGGGCAGCCCGTGGGTCCCACGGCCCATGAGGAGAAACCGGGAGAAAGCTCGGGTCTCGATTAGTCGCGTATTCGAAGTTCGTGGTTCGAATTGAACGTCGAATTGTCGATATGCGCGAGAAAACGGTGTTAACGAGCCTAAGATTGGCATTTTTCATGGAGAAATGTCCCGGAAGCGTACGAGGCTCAGAAGCCGATTTTGCTCATTGCAAGTGACCAGAGCGAAATTGTCCGCTTCTGACAGCATATCTTGTGTCTGCATCTCACGTTGGTCATTTTGACATAAATTGTCAGACAACGTGAACAATTGTCCCTTAAGCTGGTAATGCTAACGTGGGGCTGGAGACGTCCTAGGAGGCCGAAACTGGATTTCTCAGATTGATTTCTGAGTTGCTTGGGCACTCCGGAGATTACTATAATCTCTGTTTGTTGAGATCAGACCTATAAAGACTTGAAAAGTGTATCTGAGACCTCTAAAGCATTGCTCGGGAGGTCTAGATGAGTCGTGTGATTCATTCCGACGATTCCACGTCTAGCCTTGAGAAGGCTAGCATTGTGTAGGATAGACACCCGGCGTCAAGTTTCCGTAAAAAGGACCTCCGGATATGCATTTCTACTGAAAATGGCCATTTCCGCTCCTCGGAGGTTACTCGGGAAACTGAAAAGGGTTTTGCTGTCTGTTTTGCCCAATTGTGAATGTCCGCTAGAGTTTTCAGGGCAATGCGGTATGAACTTCGTTTGCCGTAATTCCATCAGACTAGTCTCCGGCTATGCTCTTCCGAAGAGGGGTGTGCTTGTTTTGCCGCTCGAAAATCATTTGAAGTGTCTGTGTGACTTCCAAGAGACAATCTGAAGCATTGTTCATGCTGTGTGCTGGTGGGGCATGGCCGCGTCTGATATTTGAAATTAACTTTTCTCCAGGAAACCGGCATTTTTGGACTTCCACTGAAAAGTTGTCTGTATACAGAAAGTTGTTCTGTATAGAGCAGATGATTTGCAAAATGCCTTTGGGGACACTTTTCATCTGTTTGGCATTGAAGTGGATTTTTGGAGTCCAATATTGGCCATCTTCCGACGATTGAGCGAACTATCGGAAAATAGTACCGTCTATGTGATATACTGAAAATGCCGGTTTTGGACATTGTTGAGCTTTCTGGTCGCTCTGTTGCCTTTTGATGACCCCTGGAGTCCTTCTGTCACATCCATGGGTCATTTGCTCAATTTTGCCGACTTGAGGGTGAATAGTGATTTTCCGCTCTGTTGAGCCGTTTTTCTGTACTCTGCTCAAGTCATAGCTTAGATCATTGCTGATAATGTAATTTGAATCGGTGAGCCAAAATGGGGTGCTGACAATCCTCAAGTCAGCAAAATCGAGCAGATGACATATGCGTACGATAGAAGGACTCCAGGAGTCACCAAAAGGTAACAGAATGACTAGAAAGCTCAACAATGTCCAAAATTAGCATTTTCAGTATATCACATGGACAGTCCTATTTTCCGATAGTTCGTTCGACGGTCGAAAGATAGCCAATATTGGACTTCAAAAATCCACGTCAGTACTAAACAAATGAAAAGTGTCTTCAAAAGCATTTTACAAATCATCTGCTCTATATAGAACAACTTTCTGTATACAGACAACTTTTCAGTGGAAGTACAAAAATGTCGGTATCTCGGTGAAAAGTTAATTTCAAATGTCAGATACGGCCATGCCCCACAAGCATATAGAGCATGAGCAGTGCTTTAGATTTTCTCTTGGAAACCACATAGACACTTCAAATGACTTCCGAGTGACAAAACGGGCGTACCCTTATTTGGAAATGCATAACCGGAGACTGGTCTGACGGAATTACGGCAAACGAAGTTCATACTGCATTGCCCTGAAAACTCTAGCGGACATTCGTAATTGGGCAAAACAGACAGCAAACCCTCCTCAGTTTCCCGAGTAATGTCCGAGGAGCAGAAATGGCCATTTTCAGTGGAAATGCATTAATCGAGGTCTTTTTTATAGAAACTTGACGCCGGATGCCTACCCTGCACAGTGCTAGCCTTTCCAAGACTCAACGTAGAATCGTCGAAATGAATCACAAAACTCATCTAGACCTCCCGAGTAGTGCTTTAGAGGTCTCAGATGTACTTTTCAAGTCCTTAGAGGTCCGATCTCAACAAACAGAGATTATAGTTATATTCAGGGCGCCCAAGTAACTCAGAAAGTAATCTGAGAAATCCAGTTTCTATCTTCTAGGACGTCTCTGGCTCCACGTTTGCATTACCGGCTTAAGAGTCAATTGTTCACGTTGTCTGACAATTTATGACAAAATGACCAACGTAGGATGCAGACACAAGATATGTTGCCAGAAGCGGTTAACTTCGCTCTGGTCACCTGTAATGAGCAAAACTGGCTTCCGAGCCTCGTACGGACTTAGGACATTTTTCCTCGAAAAGTGCCAATCTTGGGCTCATTTAATCCGTTTTCTCGCGTTTATCGACAATTCGACGTTCAATTCGAACCATGAACTTCAAATGCGCGACCAATCAAGGCCCGAGCTTTCTCCCGGTTTCTCCTATTCGGCCGTGGGACCCATGAATTGCCCAAGGGCAATTCCTCCCTTGCCAAACCGTCCACCCCAAGCTTCTCTTGCACACTTGCATGAAAATATCTCTAAGTCTTCTAAGACAACACTCAAGCCCTCATCAGTGCTCATAAATGTTCTCGAATCTTCCTCATCAAGAACACTTGGTCCACAAATCACCCTCATCCTCATTAGGCAAACTGCCCAAGCTTAATGATGCCCTTAATTGTTCTTTGTTTTGCTTAATTGCCCATTAGCTTTGCCTATAAATTTCTCCAAAGTGATTAAGCTAATCACTTCTTCTCTTGCATACTCTCACTAGCTTTCTCACTCCAAGAAAATCTCTCAACTCCATAGCTAAAACCAGCAAGCTTCAACACTTCAAATCCAAGAGGAAAAACCGAAAAAAATTCCCAAGAAAGCCTTTAGTTCTTAATTCGGAAACCAGTGTTCATTATCCCGACTTAAGTTTGAAATTTCTCAAACTTCATATCCCATTCATTTTGGACCCATGGAGTTCAATGGTGAACTTGGTTTTTCCATTTAAAGTCTTTAAGATTTCGTTTCAGGTCAAATAGGTCATTTTAGGGCATTATCGTGCTCTCGGGTGAACAGTGCACCCATTGCATGCCCGCACTCCCAGACGCTCGGCGTCACCTGCCCGCGCACGTGCTCTCCGCTCAGACGCTTGCTCGTCACCACGCTTGCCCGCTTATCACCTCGCGTGCCTGCACCTGTGCGCCCCGTGCGTCCTGACGTCTCTCCGCGTGCATGCATGCACGCGTACACCTGGCACGTCCGTGACGTCCCGCGCGCCTGCCTTCCCATGCACGTCCGCGCGACCGACCGTGTGTCCGAGCACCCTCCCGCGCCTATGCACTCCAGCGCAGGCCCAGCCGCGAGCCTTTCCTTGCCCGAACGTGCATCCTTTGCACCCGAGCACCCTTTCAAGCGTTCAATCGAGTCACCCGACTCTCGAACATTTCCCTGACTCTTTCCTCGCATCCCAAGGCTAGGTATAACATTCTCGACTTAGAGGAGTTAGGGCTTTTTATTTTTATTGCGTTTTTATGGAGTTATATGAAGTTTTATGCATGTTTCGTGTGCAAGATTTAATTTTTATGCATTTTCATGTTACATTATGCATGTTCATCATTATATAATGTGTTAGCATGTCGGGAAACGTTTGGATCGACTCTCAGAAGACCGTCCCGACCCGAAGCAAGCAAACAAGCTCTCGGGTTTGCCTCAAAAAGAGGTGGGCGAGGCTTAGTTTGCCTCTTTTGGGTTAGGAAAGGTCTTCTTGGCCCAATCCAAGTTTGATTCCCGAGTTTCCTCGTGTTTTACTACATGCATGAAGTCGGTATTGTTTTATCGATTCCTTAAATAACATGTTTGTGCATGTTTGCATGTTTGAATGCGTTATTCAAACCATGGCAATACCGACTTTTCGTTTAATCGTGTCATTTATCGTGTTTGTTGTTTGAGCATGTGAGAAATGATTTGAAATGAAACGGGGAAAACTCATGGAACCCGATGTGGGCCATGAGGCCTCTCAGTTTTTCTCCAAGGAGAAATGGCCGAGAGTCTTTTAGACTCGTACAGGTTGCACGAGGCTTCCTCTCCTCGTTTTGAGTTAGTTCTCGGACTTCGTGTAATTTGCAATTTACATTATTGTCGCAATATCACATAAAAATGTCTTATCCAAACAAAACATTCATGGATTCGGGTATCGATGACTCATTCGGGTCCATTCGGTTACAAGGGTAATTTCGGTCATTGGACCAAATTATCCTCGATCCTTATGGAATTGTCTGGGTCGCCGAATCACGAATCGTTTTCATAATTAATCCATTTGGCACAACCCTTAAGCATTACTTTCACGAACAGGTTAATCGGGACGCTCACACGGTTAATTCATTCAATTTAAACAATTTTGCACGAATTGGACATTAATCTGTAACTCGCGTTGACGAATTACAAAATGGTGTTAATGCCCTCTTCAAAATGTGCATACTTCTAAACTCAAGACATGCAATACAAAGTAACATGGACATCTAGGAGAAACTTGTGTATTTTGACTTGAGTTTCACTTGACTTCCGGTAATTCAGGTCGGAGTACAGAAGTTCCTTTTAGACCACTTCCGGATAGATCGACCAAATCTTTGGCTATTATGGGGTTCTCGCATAACCCTGAAAGATCCAAGGAATTAGTCAACACCGGTTACAGGCCGAGGTGGCTCGTATTGCGTTGTTTCCCTTTTCTAAAAACACATTTTCAAGTCAAGGGCAAGAACATCATTTTCTGATTTGGCGACATCCTAGGGTTAGTTTGACAAAAACACGACGGTATTGGAATAGGAATGGGCTACTTGTTCAGGTGCAAGTTTATTTGCATAGCCCTTCTTGTTCGCACTGATGAGTTTCTATCATCCTAGCATAGTTTAGGGTGCTAGTCGAGTATTCTGTATCAAAATGCAATTACCTGACTAATCATTTCACACAACCAAACCAAACGATAGAAAATGGTTAGGTGGAACTCTAGGTTCCAAATCTAGAGTCAAAATACAAGTTTGGATTAATTCAGTGTAACTTTAGTGTCACAACACCGAATCACTGTAAAAGCAATCCACACACACGAGACTTGATTACGGACACCCAAGATGTTGAGTTCTCAAACCAAAGTGGAATGCTAAAACCTTGGCACGCGCTTGTTTGTCCAGGGTAGGATTTGCATGCTAAAATGCCCCGGACTAACAACTTGTTTAAAACATGTACACTTGACAATAACAAACACCTTGTTTGTTATTAATATATTGCGTGTTATCTTTCCGCACTTGTTTGTGATGCAGGTCGAGCCTAATCCCTAGGTTGAATAATATTAGGGTTCAACGCCCAAATCATCGATCACAGATCATCACTCACAGCGTACAACGCCCTATTCAGTGAGAGCGTACATCAAGTTTCAGCTCTTCGGTCTTTTCCTTAAACTCACGGTTAGTTGGAGAGGAATAATAACTGAACGCAAGTCGACTGGAATTAGGCCATTTGTAATTTATATTTTGTTGTATTTTTCGAGAGCATTGTAAGGATTTTATTCTGTACATTCATTCTGTAAGAATTCCAGTCGGTAAGCAAACGGTCCGAGAGTCGAATTAATCGAATCGGTCTAATTATTTCCCAAAGGAAAGTAAATCCAAGAACTCGCGGTTCTGGTTCACGCAAGGATTCAACCTCCATGGTTCGATGAACTGTAATGCAAGATTGTGAACCAATTCCTCGACACACGGGTGCAACTTAATTCATGCGGTAAATAATAAAACATGCAAGCCTAGCAAACTAGAGTACCGAAAGGGCGTGCGGGATATAGACTCGCACGTAACATGAACCCCCGAACTCGGACTTTTCGGTTCCGCACAGACCAATGCCTTAACAACAACTAGGCGTTCCATACCCCTAGACCGGGGTAACTTATCCGCCCTCGACCTTCGGGTTGTAAAATAATAAGTAGCGACTCCTTCTCACGCGTGTCCGTTACGTGTCCCCACGGGAAGGTGGACACTCTTAAGCCCCGCAATCTAAAAGCGCGAGATGCGGGCCACGACGAGAGTCCACATTCGGGTCCGTACAGCTTGGCGACTCCACTGGGGACACACTTAGTGGGTTTAGGCTCGATCCGTTTGCTTTGCTTGCATGTTTAATTATCGCTTTCCGTACATTTATTTTACGCACATTTACCTTTCTGCACTTGCATTGCATCATTCTAAAGGATTTAGGTACCAAATGCCTGAAATCCCACAGGCACCGATCTAGGAAGCTAGGTTAGTCAGAAGTTCCGAGTAAGGGAACGGATCGAGTCAGCTCTGCCACCGAACCTACCCCCAAAGGTCCTCGCTCGATTTCAAGGAATTGACGCCCTTGAATCGGGAGCCCCATACCTAGTTAGTGGTTTTCCTAGTAGAACACTAAAACCATGCATAAATAGGGACCGTCATGCTGGACCAAAATAACCTTCATGCCATCAACCGACCCAAAAAAAGTTGAGTCTTTGAGTCGGCTCGTAGTTTTTTTCTTTTAGGCGAGCCTTTTGTTGTTTTCGCTAAAAGAGTGTTGTACAATGTAATGAACTAATGCTATAGTTTATTTTTCTGCACCTGCATGCATGTTTTCAAAACAAACTAGGACATTGCATCAGTTTGTTTATAAATATTAAACCAACATCTTTTCCATTTAGGTAAGAATGGACCGCTCGCGTCCTTGTCTTAGGCTTGATATCATCATCACGCCAGCCGCGGACATCACACACCTTTGGAGCTCATTTCGCCCAGTTGATCGCGCATTTCTTTGGCTCATCATAGGAGACTTGCCACTACTTGCTGATTCCCCCATCGACCGGACCTTGCTTAGAACTGCTATAAGTTTTTGGGACACTCAGCGGGCCGTTTTTAGATTTCAGGAGACGGAATTGGCTCCTACAGTAGAAGAATATGCAGCACTCATTCAGTGGCCTATGCCGACTCGGGACATCGTGGTACCCAACCAGTTTGCCACGATACAGAGTAGACTAGCCATCCTTTTAGGTCTCCGCGACTAGCCATAGATTTCATACATTTCCGTGCTCTCAATGCCACGGGAGAATCATATTAGCAGGATGTCACAGGTTCCTCTTGCTTATCTTTGGGACTAGACGGGGCACTTGCCCAAGTCATCCTCCAAGTGGTAGGAGGCCATAGTTATGCGGAAGCCGTCTTGGCTGAGACCATTCGGTCTCTTGACTATATATGAGAGATTCGAAGGGGCAGGATGAGAGGATCCCCACATCTGCTTCAGATTTGGCTTTACCCACACATCAGGCCGTTCAGCTCATCCCATCCTTTTTCATGCATCATCGACGAGCGGTCGCTCATCGCTCGTCTACTCCATGTGTTTCGACCTTCCGACCGTAACTACACCGACTGGACGCAGTTCATGGAGGAGCTCACCCCCAGCACAGTTTTTATGGACTACTCGTTGGAATCCCGGCGGTCCCATGACCATTGGATGTCCTTCAGTTATAGGACTTCCCCTGATCAGTCATTTACGGAGCACACTTGTTTTTCCTGCCCGAGTCATCAGACAACTCGGTGGCCTACAGAACATCCCTACAGAGGCGGATCGCACTCCATACCGCTTCATGTGGGCAGACACTACAACTTCACTCCCAGATAGGTTTCTATGAGTCCGAAAGGTTCGACGTTTGTGGGGCACACGCATCGTTCAGGAGCTCTACTTCCCAGAGCACCCGACAGACGACGAGCGAGCTTTCTCAGCTACTACAGCATATGTGGTGCAGTTCCATCCGCAGGGACTCACACCTTTTCATCGGCTACCCATGCCACGGATTCCGCGCACACATCACACAGACATTCCAGACGTAGAGAGCTCAGTCCAAGGGGCCATGCGCACAAAGTTGCAAACCATCAGGGAGGAGCGAGATCGACTCCATTGTGAGCTTGTGGACATACGTTCAGAGCACACTGACAGAGAGCTTCAGAGCGAGTTGGCACGCACGCATAGCGAGCCAAGACAGGGAGATAGCGCGTTTGAGCGCTATGCTGGACTGAGCGTGGGTGAAAGCACGCAAGGTCTCCCATCCTTAGGTTTAGCAGCGGACGATGCCTTTTTGCCCCGCTCGGACCTACATGACGCTCATTCAGTGCTCGAGTGTAGTAATAGTGTTGGTTTAATGTTTATGTTTCCTCTTTTCAAAACAGACTATCTTTGTAAAATATAAAACGTAAAGTGAATTGATGTAATGGCATTAGTGTTTTCAAAGCCATCCACTTCACACATTTCATATACTCATTCATTTACATGTTGAAAATTTGTCAACATACAGCAATGGCATTTACACATTTATACATACAGGTACTAACAACTGGCGTCACATCGATATCCTACTCATGCACGCATAAGGAGGGCAGAAGATCAACAACCCGCCATTCACGAGCAAGATACTCCGCCAATGCCGACACACTCTCAAACGCCATTGACGCAAGCTATACTACTTCCAATACCCGCGGACATATCTACAGCGCATTCAGGCGTCCCTATCGGACATCCTCCACCAACGGCACAAACAGCGTCCACCCTTGTGGATTCCGTACATTTTATCGCATTAGAGGGGATGGTGAACTAGTTGGCGATCAATATGGCCACCAACATGATAGAGCTCATGGCTATGCTCAGGGAACATAATCGGGCTTCATCGAGCTTTACTTCGCCTCCGGAGCACAGGACAACTGTAGATCCGAATCTGGTCGTTCCTCCAATCCATGTTACGGATAGTGAGGACCTATCTTTCTCGGCAACGGTGTATGCACCGACGGTCCATCTGATCAGTGATCCTCTACCCCCACCACCTCCTCCGATTGCAATTTCGTTGCCACCAGTGGCTTTTTTATCCGCGGATTCGGCTATACATGCCCTACCACCGCTAACCCTGCCAATGCGTCCTCCAATCTATACTGTCCTGCCACCGACGGTCCCTCCGGTGATAAATGCTCAGGCTCCTGTTTCCACCATGGACCAACTTCCATTCCAAGCCCCACAACCCGAAATAAGCTTCTCTTACCCAGCTCCACCACCTCTGAACATTCCTCCTACTGAACTGGGCACGCCTACTCAGGCCGCCCCTCCAGCTCCGCTGATAAACTTTCTTATCAGAGCAAAATGCTCTCATACTAGGACTACGAGGAATTTGTCATTCAGACCTTCCAAGATGGTCTTACGGGATCAGCGCTAGATTGGTTTATGACTCTGAAAGCCGGCGACGTCCCTACATGGACACATCTTTCCCATAAGTTTCTCGACCAGTATCAATTTTGCACAGAGACTCCCCCTACTCTTCCCGATCTCAGCATGACAGAGATAAGAGAGGGTCAGACTTTCGAAGCATATGCAACGGAGTGGAGGGGAAAAGCGGCGAAGCACATTCCTCCAATCACTGAGCGACAACAAGTTCAGTTGTTTCCCTCTACGCTCAGAGGCGCATACTACTTACATCTCCTAGCTCATACCTCCTTCTTCTCAGACTTGATCGAGGCAGGAAAGAAGCTTGACATGGGTGTTAAGCTAGGGAGAATTGAAGGTCCCTCGAGGAAGAAGGACGGAGAAACATCCAAGAAGCAGATTGCCGGAACCTCCTAGAAAGGCAAAGACTCGACTGTTGGCATCGTCAATTCCAGACATTTGGTGTCACAACAGATTTCGGTGGACTACACCCCTGCATTGCAGACTTCTCAGGCATATGCACACCCCTTGCATTATACGCAGCTCTATCTAGCGCAACAGGCATACTCCCTGGCTATCCCAATTGTTATTCAGTCGTCACCGTTGCAACAGTATGCTCCTTCTCAGGTTCAGCAAAGTAGAACCCCGGCTTCGAGACCTCCTCAGCCGACTCAACGGGCTCCTACTTCTCAAGTACAGCAGGGCGGCGTCGCTCAACCTCGTCAACACAAGCAGTATACGCCTCTACCAGCTCCTCCCTCTCACATATTTCAGCGACTCCTTGCGGGGAATAAGATTAAGACAGAGGCGCCTGGTCCCAACTTTGATCCAACAGTGCAGAATCAAAATCTACGTTGTGAATTTCATCAGGGTGCTCCAGGTCACACCCTGGACACTTGTTGGAGACTTCGGGATAAGATTCAAGAGATGATCAACATGAAGCAGATCTCCTTCAACGAGGCGAAACTGCCGAATGTACGCGTGAACCCTCTTCCTGACCTTGGATTAGGGCCAGAACCTTCCATCAACATGATCAGCATAGCTGCTATTGGAGAAGAAGAAGATGTCCAGGTGATTCCGATTCCGTTCGTCATCGAATATACTCCAGCAGAAGTTGCATCTATTTCCCGCCCCATTCGTCATTGAGGTTCCTGCAAATGAACCATATCAGGACCACCAAGTTCCCTGGAATTACGGGGGCGAGGTTGTCAACATGGAGCAGGAAATGAACGCAATGGGCATCACGCGCTCAGGTCGTGTTTATCAAGGCCCAGAGCCTGCTGACAAAGGGAAGGCTCCTGCTACTGCATTCTCAATCGTCCCAGAAGCTACGCCACTCCCTACGAAGAAGGTCACCGAGCAGGAAGCCGAAACTTTCATGAAGGTGATCAAAACAAGTGAGTACAAAGTAGTTGAACAGATGGGCAAGTCACCAGCCCACATTTCACTACTTGCTTTACTTCTGAGCTTCGAGCCGCATCGTGATGCCCTATTGAAAGACCTCATTGCAGCACAAATTCCGAAGGAGACTACACCAGATAGGATCGAGGAGACTGTTAGTTCAATCTTCTCGAATCAGATTTCCTTTACCGAGGACGAACTCCCATCTGAAGGTCAGGGACACTTACGGGCATTGCACATAGTCTGTAAGTGCAACAACCACGTCATTAGTTGAGTCATGATCGACAACGGCTCTGCCCTCAACGTTTGCCCTGTTTCCACACTGAAACAGATGAACGTGAACATGAGTCACATTCGTGCAAGCAAGACCACCGTCCGAGCCTTTGACGGCTCCAAGAGAGTAGTGAACAGAGAAATCGATCTCTTGATCGACGTGGGTCCTTGTTCATTCTCTGTCACCTTCCAGATCCTTGAAATACCCAATGCTTTCAACATCCTGCTCGGGAGGCCATGGATTTATGCCGCAGGCGCTGTTCCTTCCTCGTTGCATCAGAAACTGAAATTCTTTGTCGAAGGCAAGCTCATCACTGTCAACGGCGAAGAAGATTATGCAGTCTACAAGGAGACAGCTATCCCCTACATCAGCATTGGAGAAGATCAGAATCTTCCCTTTCACTCTTTCGACACTATTTTCGTGATTCTAGATTACGGAGAAGTCGGTCCATCACGGACCGATCACATGATTGGGAAGGTTGAAGAACGATTACGTCCCCGGAACTGGACTCAGGGCACGTGCACAGGGAATCCCCCGACCAATTGAAGTAGAGGAATACCGCAATAGAAGGGGACTCGGTTTTCGCTTCTCCTGTCATGAGATCGTGGAGGCTCGCTGTGGACAACACCTCCACCACCTCGCTGCACATTATGGAAAGCTCTCCACGGGCATTCCAGTTCCATCGCTCTCGCAGTTTTTCCCCGCACCACCGCAGATCATAAGAGGCACCTCTGACAGCCCAATCACTGAATCAAATGACTTCTCTTCGGATGCAGTTGAAGCATTCTTGGCTTTGCCAGCCATATATGTCGTCACTGAGGAGACATCTTCTGAGGTTCATATCCGCCCTGCACGAGAGGATGAGGAGCTTACCAACTAGACCGCAGTCTCCCTCTACTCGGCCATGGTTGCCGATGTGTAAGACGGTCTCTCTATATAATGTTGCCTGCATGTTGGCAATGCCATAAGCCACATGACAAAAGATGGGTTTTTGTTATGGCTTGTTAATAGAATCCGTGCATGTTTTCTCAATTTCTGCGTCTAAATTTTCTCTCTCGCACTCACTTCTAGCATCTTTAATTTCTAAAACATTTCGCTTTCATTTTCAGGCTCCAATCGAATCCAAGTCACCGATACAATGATTTGAATTCATCTGAAATACACCTCGGAAAGTCCCTGCCCATATGCTTCGAGGAAGGACTTGACGAGGACGGTCACGTGCCTGAGATAGATGAGAGTTTGCATCGTCTTGAAGACCACCAACTCACCTCAATCGAGCCAACCGAAGAGATCAACATAGGCACTGTAGAAGAACCACACACCCTCATGATTGGGACGGGTCTTGAACCTGCACAAAGATCCCGAATGATCGATTTCTTGACAGAGTATCAAGAGGTCTTTGCTTGGTCTTACGCCGACATGCCAGGCTTAGACCCTTCAATCGTGAAGCATTTCCTCCCACTCGATACTGAAAGATTTCCGCCCAAACGCCAACACTTACGGCGTCAACGAGCCGACCTTCTCCTACACATTAAGGAAGAGGTCATCAAGCAGGTAGACGCGGGATTCTTGGAGGTATGCAATTACTCTGAATGGGTAGCAAACATTGTTCCAGTGGAGAAGAAGAATGGGAAAGTCAGAGTCTGCATCAACTACCGAGACCTCAACAGGGCTAGCCCAAAGGATAACTTCTCACTGCCTCATATTGTTGTTTTGGTAGACAACACTGCTCGCCACACTCAATTCTCCTTCATGGACGGCTTCTCTGGATACAATCAGATTCAGATGGATGAGGAGCATAAGATCAAAACAACGTTCATCACGATGTGGGGCACGTTTTGCTACAAGGTCATGCCTTTCGGTCTCAAAAATGCCGAGGCAATCTATCAGCGGGCAATGGTCACACTCTTTCATGACATGATGCATAAAGAGATAGAGGTCTACGTCAACAACATGATTGCGAAGTCCAAAGAAGGTGAAGATCATCTGGTCAACCTTAAGCGACTATTCGATCGTCTCAAGAAATACAAGCTCCGACTCAACCCGGCAAAATGCACATTCGGTGTCAAGTCAGAGAAACTGTTAGGGTTTGTAGTCAATCAAAAGGGCATCGAGGTCGACCCCGACAAAGTCAAGGCGATCATGGAACTGCCCCCTCTATCGACAGTGCGCGAAGTAAGGAGCTTTCTAGGACGGTTGAATTACATCGTGCGTTTCATCGCAAATTTAACAGACAAGTGCCAACCACTCTTCCGCCTACTTCACAAAAATGCAGCTGTCGAATGGGATGATGAGTGTCAGAAAGCTTTTGATATAGTCAAGGCATATCTGGTTCAGCCGCCGATGTTGGTCCCACCTTCACCGGATCGTCCTTTCATTTTATACCTGACAATACGCCGACAATCCATCGGATGCATGTTAGGGCAAAAGGACGATTCCACACATGCAGAGCGAGAAATTTATTATTTAAGCAAGAAGTTCACTGAAGGGGAGTCCAATTACCCTGAGATAGAGAAAATGTGTTGCGCACTCGTGTGGGTCATGCAAAGGCTCCAGCAATACACTCTCTGCCATATTGTTCGCCTGATGTCAAAGACAGATCCTTTGAAGTATCTGCTCGGCAGTCCATCCTCCATGAAGAACATAGCAAAATGGCGTTGCTAACTGATCGAGTACGACATCGAGTATGTGTCGCGCACATCAGTGAAAGGCCAAGCAATTGCAGATCATCTAGCAGAGTTCCCGATCGATGATGACACGCCGATCGAATCGAAATTTCCAGATGAAGGGATCCTCCAAGTGAGTGATGAGGAGGAGACTCCAAGATGGAAGACGTACTTTGACGGCGCAGTCAATTCCACCGGGGTCTGCTATTGGCGCAATGCTGATATCCTCCGAGGGGCGTCATTTCCCTGTTGCAGCGAAGATCGATTTCCCTTGCACCAACAACATAACCGAATACGAAGCTTGCATCCTTGGCTTGCAGACGGCAATTGACCTCAAAGTCAAAGAGCTATAAGTGTTTGGCGATTCTATGCTCACAATCTTTCAGACGCTCAAGCAATGGAAGACGAAGGATCCAAAGCTGGTGTCGTATCACGAGTACCTCTAAGAGTTGACAGAGAACTTCGAGAATATCTCGCTCACATACACACCGCGCCTGAAGAACCAGTTTGCTGATGCACTCGCAACGCTCGCATCCATGGTGAGCATTACGAAGGATAATCTCATCGAGCCGCTCGAGTTTGAGATTGCCAAGGGCCCTGCCCACTGCGACATGATCGAAGCTGTCGATGGCAAGCCTTGGTATGCAGACATCAAGCATTTACTGCAAACTGGTCAATTTCCGGCGTTCACCGATCGTCATGACAGGAGAACTCTCCGACGCATCGCAGCACACTTTTTCCTGAGTGGCGAGACTCTCTACCGCCGTTCATTCGACGCCACACTACTCCGGTGTGTCGACGGAAACGAGGCACAATGCCTCATGGAAGAAGTGCATGAAGGAAACTGCGGACCTCACATGAATGGGCTCATGCTAGCAAAGAAACTCATGCGATTGGGTTATTTTTGGTTTACCATGGAGACTGACTGCGTCAAGCATGTCAGGCACTGTCACTTGTACCAAGTCTACGCAAATCAGATCAGAGCACCGCCCAACGAGCTGTATCCAATGGTAGCTCCGTGGCCCTTTTCAATGTGGGGTATGGATGTGATCGGTCCCATCAATCCCAAAGCATCCAATGGACATTTGTTCATACCGGTAGCAATCGATTACTTCACTAAGTGGATCGAAGCTATCACTCTTGCATCAGTCACTGCAAAAGCTATGGCACGCTTCCTCAAACACGACATCATCGCGCGGTACGGGGTCGCTGCAACACTCATTACCAACAATGCCAAGAACCTTAACAATAAGCTCATTGACGAGCTTTGTGCACAGTTCAGAATCCAGCATCGCAATTACTCTCCGTATTGTCCACAAATAAATGGTGTGATTGAGGCGGCGAATAAGAACATAAAGAAAATCATCAGAAAAATGACAGTGAATTACAAGGACTGGTACGAGATGCTCCCATTCGCACTTTTGGCCTATCGGACATCTGTTCGCTCGTCTACCGGGGCAACCCCGTACTCTTTGGTCTACGACATAGAAGCTATTCTTCCAGTCGAAGTCGAGATTCCCTTCATGAGGATCCTTGCCGAGTCCAAGCTCAAGGAAGCAGAATGGGCAAAGCAGCGCTACGAACAATTTAATCTCATCGACGAGAAGCAGCTAACAGCACTGTGCCACGGTCAATGCTATCAGCAGAGAATGGCCCGAGCATTTAACAAGAAGGTCCGTCCCTGCAAGTTCAGCCCCGGCCTCGTTTTGCGGAAAGTCTTACACATCGCCCTAGATTTCAGGGGAAAATTTGCTTACAAGTACGACGGTCCCTTCATTGTCAAAGAAGTCTTTGACGGAGGGGCAATCATCCTTAACGACATGGATGGAAATGAGAATGCTCTTCCGGTCAATGCTGATGCTCTTCTGTTACCCCACTGCAGGTGTTTTCTCAATGTACATTACATTTTATCTTTCTTCGCATGTACGATCCCCAGTGCGTTTAATTTGGCTCATTCATGTATTCCCTTCGACTCTTTCTCTTTCTCCTTCTCCGCACTCTTTTCTTTTGAGAGAAAAAGAAAGAATTTCCCGCTAGGTTGAAAACCTCCTTGAGGCGGCCTAGGCAAAAATTAAGGAATGAGAGGCAAGGTTTAAAATCCCGCAAAGGGGAACTGTGGCAAAAGGAGAGCATGAAGCAAAATCCTCACTAGGCTGAAAACCCGCAAAGGGCGGTCTAGGCAAAAGTTAGAGGAACCAAGAGGTGCAATAAGACCTAATCAGGGTTGTCGTAGCAAAAGGTGAGCTCTAAACGAGGGAAATGTCAAATAGAAAAGACCCCGCTAGGTCGTCACATGTCTTGCGGCCTAGGCAAAAGTTAGGGGACCTTTGGCATCTCGACCATGAAAGAATAGCTACACTCAATGTGAAGCAACAACGAGTAGTGGTTTTGCAGTCTTCGACGCAAGCAAACTCTCTTTCACTCTTCGAGCATGAGACACGTTTCAACATGCAGTCGAATCGTTGTATCCTTGATTTGGAGGATCCCAAAGATCCCTCCCTTTACCTTTATGTAAATTCCACGAGTCACACTCGTTTTGCAAAAAAGCTTTTCCTTTCAAATCATAATCTTGCGGGCCATACCCACCCCTTCAAATGGTCATCAAATCCAAAATCCTTGAAGCATTATTACTTAGACTCCTTTGCACATCTCCATTATGGCTATATGGTTGGACTGACAACTATTGTTAGCTCCTGTCAGAACCCCATTTTGGCCCACCGACTCCTGACATAAGGACTCCCGACCGAAGCTCAGGTTACTATTCGTGACCCGGCAATCAGAGGCGAACGCACAGACATGGGGGCTCCGACTACAAAAGAGAAGCAAGGTCCCCTAGAGAAAGCACAGGAGCGCGGTTAGAAGAAAAGCCGAACAACGAACCCTGAAAGCAGCAGAGGCCGATACTATGGTACTATTCATCGCCGGATCATCGGACCGTCAAAAGGTATCCAATATTGGACTCTAAAAATCCATCTTGGTACCAAAATGACCAATGACACCTCCGAGCGCATTTCAGAAGCCTCCTGCTTAAACCGGGGCACCCCCGAACCTCTGTAGACGCCTTTCCTAACAAGGCCCCCGGGAAGCCCGATTCACGAACAGATAAACGGCACCCGGAAACACGCCTGCACACACCCAAGGACTACCAGGACCAAGGAAAAAGTTTCAGAATGCCTTTCGGAGTTCGTCTTGGTCTTCCGATTGAGTCCCGACCCGGAAAAAGGGGCCCTTTCTACAAAAAGACATAGCCGGAGAACCTTTTAACAAATCGTCAATGCACGAAATCTACGCCAATCAATCCCAGGGACCTCAAGAGCTTGGGAGATAAACCCCGATCGCATTGCATAATCCATTTAGGTTTTCCGAGTACTATTCTGGTAACAAAAGGGCCTCTCTCCCGACTCCCTTTACCACTTCTCCGACTCTTTCCTCCTGTTCTGAGGCTAGGTAACACTCCTCTACAACTTAGGGAAGTTAGGTTCTCGATATTTGCTTGTTATGGAGTGATAAGATGAATAACACTCGTTTCCGCAAGTTCCGACCTTTATTCATTTCCATTCATATTTATGTCGTTTGTTACGCTCGAATATTATTCTAGCATGTATATCATGGCACGAAATAAACCGAAGGCGAGGTAAGAGAGACCACCTTAGCCTCGTTCGAACCATCGAAACTCACAGCTAAGCCTCGAGGAAGGGATCCGAGGGCCTCCTTAGTTCATCCGGGGCCAACGTGACCTCCATTTCCCCGAAATTAGTTGGTTCATGCATTTTATGTTCGCTCATCACATATTACTCGTTAGCATGATGGGAAACGGCTAAAGTCGAGGTGAGAGAGACTGCCTTGGCCGTGGTTGTACCATGGAAACTCACGGCCTAGTCCCAAGGGAGGGACCCGTGAGTTCCCCTTGGCTAATTCGAGGCCACCATGGCCTCTCCCTCCCCGAAATAAGATGGTTCCCGTATTGTCTTCCCTCCACGCATATGTTGTTGCACGAGCCGACGCCGTTTTATCGATTCCCTTTAAATATCGTGTTTGCGTTTGTTTGAGTGTTTGTTTGCGTTTCCAAGATCATCGCGGCATCGGCTTTGTAAAATGTATGTCATTGACGTGCTTAATGTTTTATGCATGTGAGAAATGTTTAGAACCGGTGTAGGAGACCATTCGAGACCCGAGTTGGGTCAATAAGGCTCTCGGCTTTCCTCCTTGGAGAGTGGCCGAGAGTTTCATGACCTCCCTCGGGTCAAGGGCGGTCTCCTCTTCCACTTTCTAATTGATTCTCGGAATTGTTTGCAATCGAATCTTTCTTCTAAATCGTTAATTGAGAATTAGTTGCATGCTAGACATGCTAGTTTCAAACAATTACCCATCAAATTCATAACAATCGTGACTCAGAATCACAAACATGGAACAGTTCCACAAACGGGGAAACGGGACATACCATTCGGCTAAATGAACCACTCGGCCTATGTAATTGGATAAATCGAATATCAACTCGTAAACGCGTCGACGAATCACTAAATGGTGAGAGTACCCTTTTAAAATTCACAATTATAAAACATCGAGACGCATAACACGGATAGAATTAGTGTCTAGGGAGCACTCATGCGCTATGACTCGAGTCAAGGCCCGATTTGAGGCGGCTCATGTCGATGTGCGCGAGTCCTCTTTGGACCTCTTCAGGTCATGCGATCCCAACTTTCACATACACGCCCTACACGTTTTACCGTTCAAAGGGCATGATCATCATTTCGTGATTCGTCGACATTCTAGGCGTTAGGGAGACCGAAACACCTCGATCTATGGATGGAAAAGGGCGGCCCGTTCGAGTGCGAGTTTCTTTCGCACGACCCTTTTCATCCACTTTCGGTGTTTCCATTTTCCTATCGTAGATTCGGTAGTCAGCATTGTTACTTCTGTCACAAAACACAAAAATCGGATTAATCATGCATTTGGATTAATCAAACATTAGATAATGGATAGGTGGAATGCTAGGTTCCAATCTAGAGTCAAAACACAAGTTTGGTGTATTTAATGAAACCGCAGTGACACTCCACGAAATAGAATCTTAAAACGAACCAACACACATAATTGACATAGAACCATGTCTTGACCCCTTTCTTTGCTCGCCTAGGTTAGATACATTGTTTGCTAATCAACCCCAGTTAATAACTGATTAAATCACGTACATTCGGCTTAATATACAACTTGTCTGTATTAATCCGTATTCGTCAGTTTTTTGTCTGTTTTTCATCAGTTTATCAGTTTTCTTCTGTTTTCCATTTGCTAGTGCTGATTTGTGGCGGTTCGGGTCCGAACCCATAGGTTACGTATTGCACGGGGTCCAACACCCCAAATCACCGAACACGAGGTCTAACGCCTCCTGATTCACTGAGCGCGTGCAACCCCGAGTGCGGAATGGGATCTAGCCTCGACTCACCATCACACCCCAAGTATGGCCTATGTGGAAGGTAATTTGGATTGTTTGTGTGAAATGTGTTTAGATATCACCCGGGAGCTCGATCGGTCCAACGGTTACAGTGAGAATCTATCAATTCTCCTATCACCCGTCGGTCCGATCGGACCCGACCTCCGGCTCTTTGAGCCCGCGTTGCTTTAATTTATTTATCGGTCATTCAAAACACACGATGAGCCGGAGCGGAATATTGACCCAATGTGAACTGATTGGGGATTCGTTCATTCAGTTGTAATTTGTATTTCTTTGACAGTACATTGTAAAGAACTTTATTTGTACATTCATTTGTAAGGATCCCCGATCGGTGAGCGAGAGGTCCGAGCGCAGAACTAATCGAGTCGATTCGTTTATCCGGAAGGCAAGTAAATTTGATGTTTCGTGGTCTCGGCTCGCGCGGGGAATCGATTACCGTGACTCGACAAACCGTAGTTAGGAAAGCGAATCGTTTCTTCGACGCGCGAATTTACTTTCCTTTCGGACTTTTGATTTGAATCAATTAACTCACCTACTTTACGGTGTCAATACGGGCAAGGGGAGCGCAACATAACTCACGCGGTAAATAAACAATAAATGGCAAGCCTAGCAAACTAGAGTACCGAAAGGGCGTGCGGGATATAGGCACGTAATAGAACCCTCGAATTGGGAATTTCCGGTTCCGTACGACCATTGCCTTAGCATTTAGGTATACCCCATACCCCTAGACCTGGGCGACTCAATGGCCCTCGACCTACGGATCGTAAACAGTAAGTGGCGACTCCTTCTCACGTGCGTCCGTCGCGCGTCCCCGGAAAGGGGGATACTCCCAAGCCGCATTGCATAGGCGCGCGCACGCGTGCCTCGACGAGATTAAATTCGGGTGCACACAACTTGGCGACTCCATTGGGGACATACTTAGTGGGTTCGGGATCAATTCCATTTGCTTGCTTGCATGTTTATTTATCACTTTCCGTACATTTATTTTAAGCACATTTATTTCGCGCACATTTATTTCGCGCACATTTATTTTTCACACTTGCATCGCATCATTCTAGTGGGTTTCTAGGTACCACGTCCCAAATCCCACAGGCGCCAAAATAGGAAGCTAATCAGAGGTTCCGAGTAAGGGAACGGATCGAGTCGGTTATGCCACCGAATCGGCCCCCAAAGATCCTCGCTCGATTTCAAGGAATTCACACCCTTGAGTCGGGAGCCCCCATCCATAGATAGCACAGTCCTTGTAGTACCAAGCCATGCATCGTGCTATGCCTCCATGCAAGCCTTCAACCCGACTCTGACAAACAGTCCATCAAGTCGGCCTGCGTGCCACTTTGAGTCTCTTCTATTTCGAGAGCGATGTACATGTACCTTGTAATTTATATTAAACCGTGGGCATTTATTTTTCTCTGCACACATGCATCATGCAATTTTAAAAATTAGGATGTCATTCATGTTGACGAGTCCTAAGCAGATTTTGCTTTCATCTTGGTAAGGGACGCCTTGCTCGGCCTCCTGCCCGCGTCTCGACATAGTCCGTTAGCTCACCAAGACCTCACCAACCTTCCACAGAATGAGGAACTCGTCGGCCAACTACAACCCCGGAGGGAACTCACCCAGACCCGCGCCAAGCTGCAGAGATGCGGTCAGGAGCTCGCTTAAGCGAACGCCGCCCTGGAGAGATCTAGGAAGAGGGCTCGAGGAGGCCCACACATGCACTCTATGATAGATATCTCCGTAGGGCCCTCGCCTAGAGCTAGTGCTTTCCAAGGCTGCGCTCGCTCAAACTCCGAGTGTGATGGAAGATCAGCTTAGGGCTTTATTTTACAAAATTTACATTGCACTTTGAACCTTTCGAGTCAATGTAAATGACAACATTAGCTCTTTAAAATACACGCATCGTATGCATCATGTTCATTTACTGTTTAGCATAACAACTAACATCCCACCATAAAAGTGAGTGAAGACCTCTTTCGCAGGTAGACCGACCGCGACCTTCATCCTCCCTCCACGGCGAGGCGAGCCATGGCCCGAGGACCAATCCACCTTCCTAAGCAAAGCTAGCTTCTCACTCACCCCACGCAACCAAGCGTCATCATGTGACCGATTACACGTCTCTTCGCATAACCAAGCACATCCTCCAGTGCAATCGAGTGCGTCCTTCCGCGTCGTGCGAGCATGCCTCCACCTCCACCATGCACATACCCTTAGCGCACCCTGTGCATGTCCCTCAACGTGCTCGCACGACGCCTACTAGGCCAGTTCGCTCCCTTACGCACTTGCATTCAAATTACGAACAGTCCTTGTTTCTTCATTGTTGTTCCCCGTTTTCCCATTGTAGGAAATAACTTACAAGAAGGCAATCTGAATCCCAAACGACCACAATCAGGACAATGAACACTCTCCGTCAATTTCTTGGAATTTCGACATTGAGTCCCAACCCTCCCTTCGCAAAAGATCACAAGCGACAGCTCCAACTAACAGAGCATGGCCCTGCCCACCCGCCACAAAAATCATTTGCACGATTGCATCTCCGACCGGAGAATGGACCCACCCCACCCTCCGCGGTGGCCATCAATCAGCCACCGGGGCAACACGCACTTTTCCTTAAACTCTCTTTTATATTTATATGCAATCATAAATGGGTTCCCGGCATGAACAAACCCTTTTAGTGGCACTAGGACCGTCCCAAAGACGCCCTATTGATTCTGTCGGATCTATTCAACTCGCTTGTCCTCTTGGGACCCGGCTCCTCGAGCCTTCCCTAGAACGGCTGCGCATGCCAACCCGGAATCGAGGAAAGTACAACTATGTGGTCCCCAGTCACGGTCTGACCACACCAAGGTGGTGATGATTACACTCCCGGAATTGAGTGTCCCCCATGCGCGGCACCCCATGAGTCGCGCGCTAAACGAAGGAATTTCTCATGGGTCTACCTTACATTTCTTATCACTTATTCCACCGCATAATCGCCTAATGCATCATCCTCTTTGTCATCCTTCATAGGGACACGCCGATCACGGGCGAAGAGCGATGCGCAGGTTCACACCTCCTCGAGAACTCCTATCGGGTCTTTCTTCCTATACTTTAGCAGGGAAGGGCCCGACAAGGAGGTACCCCCTATGAAGTCGACGACGGAAGCATCCGAACGAGCCGCATGCCTTCAGCGCAACCGTCTCAATCGACAAACAAGCATGCCTATCGGCTTCGAGAGTACACCTCTCCAGCGTACAACTGATGCTGGAGCCACAAGCACGATCGAGGACGATGATTGTACAAGGCGCCCACCACAGGTCACATTAACAATGAATATCAGGGCATTCACATTCATCATTCACACCGAGACCACCTCGAACATCATCCGGCCGTCCAAGCGACGTACACTGGGGCATCCCCGGTTAAAGTTCGCCTTAAGGTCGCCATAGTGGGTTACTCCAACAAACGACACTGGAACGCTCCTAGTCACCCACATCAAGAATGGGCATCTTCCACAGCAAGCATCAGGACAACCTCAATCACACGCTTCCTAGGGCAATTTTGCATTTTCTTTCTCTAGACAACAGGGGAAATCACTTGTAAAGATTGCAAGGTCGAAGAACATGTAGTTCGGCTTCCGAATGCATAAAGAACAAACACCAAGTCTCCGCGAGGCAAAGCGCATCAAAGCACCCGCAACAACGAAAAAATCGGGAAAAGTAAAACAAATACATGGGGACACGATACAAACCCCAGCTGCAAGAAAAAAACAGAGCAAAAAGTAGCGGGAAAAACTCGCCAATGAAGAGAGAGAGAAAAGATGCGGGAAAAACCCGCTAATGAACAAAACAAGGCACCGCCGAGATATAAAACTCTGGCACCGCCAATTCAAAGAAGAAATCAACAAACTCCGACAAAAAGGGGGAGCAGCAGACGCAACTCCTAGACGAAGACAGAACGTAACGCACTCGGAGGTTGAATTATTCGAACCCTTCGCCCTTACAAACTAGAGAGACAAAATAATCGAGCCCGCTAGGTTGAAAACCCCTCGGGGCGACCTAGGCAAAAGCTAGGGCAAGAGTGAGGCACGACTGAAAATCCCGAGGCGGGCGATCGTGGCAAAAGGAGAGTTCATCCCCTTTAGGTTGAGAGGTACGGCCCCGAGGTGGGTGACCGTAGCAAAAGGAGAGTAAAATGAAATATAAGCAAAACAGTCACCACAGGCTCTCGCACACTGCGCGAACTAGGAATCCCTAAGGGAAATGGCCAAGTTATCTACTCCAACACGATCCTAGATCGGCTCTCCTACTGAATTCAACTGTCCAAGGCGGATTCTTCTTAAAGCACAGCAGGCGACCAAGCACGCAATCCAAACAGTTTAAGACAGCCAACACCAACTGAAGGGCGGAAGAGAAGAGGGTACATCTCACTGCAGACGTGAACCCGTGTATCCTTTTAGCCTGGGAGAAAGTGCTCTCCAAGCTTTCTCTTTTCTCATTGTCATTTACATAACTCCAAACGGGTCATAGCCACCCTACAATTGGCTAGACAAAGCCAAAATCCTAAACACTCCTCTTCGGGAGTCTAGTCATAACACTTTGGAAATGACTAGACCGAGGTCTGACCAAATTTGCACAGAAATCCCCCACGCGGGTCACAAACGTAGCTGCCCTACGGTATCCTGACGAGAAGGGTCCTAAGCCGACGGGCGCGTCGAATAACCGACAAAGTCGCTAGGGCATCATTGAGTACGTCTCAATATGCCCATGCAAGGCCAACAGGAGCCCTAGAGGCCTCGCATCGAGGTCTTTGAAAGCGGGACCCCCATTCGCTTCACTAAAATAAAGACTCTTCACGAGTCGCTCAGGCGACTCGAAGCTGATGAGCATGCGTCGAAAAGACATCTTTTCACCTGCGCTTACACATTGTTAGTAACCCCCATGGCTTACTAATAATACCAGGATCACAGGTACTACTACAAAGGCAAGAACTACGACGGACTCTAATTTCTGACCCCTCGGGATACGTAGGCGCTCTACCCCAGAGCTCGAGTCTCTCATCGCACGACCGGGGCATCCTCAGCGAAACAACCACCCTAGTGACGAGACCGGCCCCCGACAAATCAAGGCCCTCGAAGCTGTACAAAACACAATCGTTAAGCAAGCGCCTCAATCACACGACGATTCGCAAGTTATGACCACTGTGCGCACCCGAATTTAATCTCGTCGGGGCACGCATGCGCGCGCCTAAGCAAACGCGGCTTGGGAGTGTCCACCTTCCTGGGGATGCGCGACGGACGCACGTGAGAAGGAGTCGCCACTTGCCATTTTACGACCCGAAGGTCGAGGGCCGGCAAGTTACCCGGGTCTAGGGGTACGGGGTACTCCTAAATGCTAAGGCAATGGTCATATGGAATCGAAAATTCCGAATTCGGGGATTCTATTACGTGCGGGCCTATATCCCGCACGCCCTTTCGGTACTCTAGCTTGCTAGGCTTGCCATTTTGTTTATTTACCGCGTGATTTAGGGTCACACTTGACTCTCCCGTTTTGACACCGTAAAATCGATGAATCGATTGAGTTGGGCCAAGAATCCGAAAGATGAGTAGGCTTGTGAGTCAAGGAATCGGTTCGCTATCTTAGCGTTACAGTTCTTCGGACCGTGACGATCGATTCCCTGCGCGAACCAAGACCATGATTATTCGAGCTTACTCATCCCTTGGTGACGATAGACCGACTTAACCGACTCGACACTCGGACCTCTTGCTCACCGATCGGGGATCCTTACAAGTATATGAATAAATGTACAAATAAGATCTTCACAACGTACACTCGAATAATTACATAATACAACTGAATGAAATAAATGGATCCCGATCGGTTTACATTGGGCCAATATTCCACTCCGGCTCACCGTGTGTTTCGAATAACCGATAAACAAATTAAGGCAACGCGGGCTCATGGAGCCGGGGGTCGGGTCCAATCAAACCGACGGTTTGCAGGAGAACCGATTAATTCCCACTGTGACCGTTGGACCGATCGAGCTCCCGGGTGATATCTAAACACGTTTCACGCGCTCAATCCGAATCCGCCTTCCACATAGGCCGTATTCGGAGTGTGACGGTGAATCGAGGCTAGATCCCATTCCGCACTCGGGTTGCACGCGCTCGGTGAGTTAAGAGGCGTTGGACCTCGTGTTCGGTGATTTGGGGCGTTGGACCCCGTGCAATACGTGACCTATGGGTTCGGGCCCGCACCGCAATAAATCATCAAAAGCAAGAATAAAACAGAAGAAAACTGATATAACTGACACAATACAGAAAGCAACTGATAACAACTGATAAGTGTTAGTGAATACAGACGAATTGTGTATTAGGCCGAATGTACGTGATTTAATCAGTTATTAGCCGGGGTTGATTAACAAACAATGTATCTAACCTAGGCAAACATAGATGGCGGATTAGGATATGGTTCTAAGCTGATTACATGTGTGTGTTTGTTTTATGACTCTCATTCAGTTATGTGTCACTGCGGTTTCACTGAATTAGCCAAACTCGTGTTTTGACTCTAGATTGGGATCTATTATCCCACCTATCCATTATCTAGTGTTGGATTAAGTCGAATGTACGATTAATTCGATTGTTCGTGTTTTGTAACTGAAATAAAATGCTCCCACCGAATCTATAATAGGGAGATAGAAACACCGAAAGTGGACGGAATAGGCCGTGCAAATGAGACCCGTATCCGGACGGATGGCCCTTTTCCGTCCATAGATCGAGGCGTTTCCGGCTCCCTAGCGCCTAGGGTATCGATGAATCATGGAATGACGGTTATGCCCTTTGATGATAAAATTGTGATGTTCGTGTATAAATTGGAGATTTGCGTCACACGAAGGAGTCTAAGAAGGACTCTCGTGCCCCGACTTGGGCCGCCTCAAATTGGGCCCGGACCCGAGTCACGGCACGTGAGTACTCACTAGACATTAACTCCATTCGTGTCACGTGTCTCGGTATTTTGAAATTGTGAATTTTGATGAAAAAGGGCATTCACGTCGTTCCGTAAATCATCGATGCGTTTACAAATTAATAACCAATTTACCCAATTATTTAGTCCGAATGATTTATTTAACCGAATGTTACGTCCCGTTTATTCCGCTTGTAAAGTTATTCGGTGGCGGTAATTTCATGTGGTTATCTCGGTTTTAATGGGGAATTATTCAAAATTAACATATCTATCATCCAATTATCATGTGAATAACGAAAAATATGAGACACGGATACAAACAATCCCAAGGGACGATTCCAATCATGCCTTACATGCATAATATGCTTAAACTCAAGAACGAAATCTATTTCAACAAAACAAAAGAAAGTCGACGCCGTCAAGGTCTCTCAAACGCAAACGGACACACAAACACGTACACATAACACGTAATATAACGAAATCCACAAAAATGACGTCGACTCATACGATGGGAAAACGTGAAACATGGGAACCGACTCATTTCGGGATGGGAGAAACCACCTTAGACCCGTGTGGTCCAAGGGGACTCTCGGCCACACCCATCCAAGAGTGGCCGTGAGTCCTCATGGCTCACGCGAGTCAAGGGGAGCTCTCTAAACCCGATCTAAGCCTATTCCCACCATGCTAATACGTGGTACATGACAAAACAGCGGCAAAAGAGAACGGGGACCGGCTAGCTTCGAGGAAAAAGAAGTGCCGTAGCCTCGGAGGAACCATAGAGGCTCACGGGTCGCCCCCTCAAGGCTAGACCGTGGGTTCCATGGTTCAGCCGTGACTCGGGACCTCTCCCGCTTCGATCCACGTCGTCTCCCCTCATGAGATATACGTTCATGTAGTTTACGAGCATGATAGATAAAGTAAATAGATGCTGGACGTTGTATGGCATGCATGAGACGTCCGGATCCGAGAAAAAAATGCAAGCTTTCACCTATCCCGAACCTTTAAAGCATATTAACACCACACGTAAGTAAATATCAAAGATCCTAACTCCTCTAAGTTAAAAGGGGTGTTACCTAGCCTCGATGTACGAGGAAAAGAGTCGGGGAAGCGGCCGTGGGAGTCACAAGACTCGGATAGAGGGCCACGGGTGGGTGACCCGAATGTGGGCAGCCGCGGCAGTCCGTGGAAAAATGGGTCGGCACGCTCACTCCGGTCACGGCACGGTGCGAGGTCGGGCTCGTTGGACTCCTAAGAGGCGGATCTACATGCGTGCCAAGGCCTGAACAAACCCGAAAATGTGAGAGAAAACTCGGTAAAAATGAGGAAAACCCGGTTTGAGAGAAACGGGTGAATGGCGGTTGTGCACGGTTGATCGGCCCTCGGACCGTGACCACCTCTTCACGGGGGAGGGTGAGGGTTGTGAGGAACCCTTTGAACATGATGGCACGACTCTCCGAAGTCGTGGGAAGAAATGGCACGTCGAGGAGCTCGGTTGCACGCGATTGACGTTATCGGGACCCGACTCTCTTCGCGGCTGGAACGTGGTGTTGGAGGCTTCAAATCGAAAATCTAAGCCCGGAAATGGACTTAGGGGGTGGAAAATATGTAGGCTAGGAAGTTTGATGATTTTGGGCTTAAGTCGGGTCGGGTGGTTATCGGAATACCGGGTGGTTTTCCGGCGATTTTAGCCGGTTTCGGCCTTGGCACGGGCTGAACGAAAGTGAGGGGAGGGGCTGGAGTTTGAGAGGATTTTAGAGGGAGATTGGCTTGGGAGAGAAGGAGAATGAAGAAGTGATTAAAGTTAATGATGGAAGGGGCTTTATAGTCTAGGCTAATGGCCCGATTAAGAGAAGCTAAGTGTGGTTTAGTGGGCTAACCATGGGCTGCCGAAAATCCCAAGGGGGATTAGGATGGGGAATATGTCACATAGTGTGTGGGGGAAGCAAGGTGGAAGTGATGGGAAGTGATGGGAGTTGATGGGTGTGTAAGAGGAAGTGAAAGAAGTGAGGGAAATTTGAATTGTGTGGTGGGGGGTGCTTGGAGCCGACGGTGGGAAGGAGGAGCCGACGGCTTGGGGCTGTCCAATCGGAGCCGAGGGTTGAGCCGTGGCTTGGGGTTGAGCCGAGGCTTGATGGCTTGGCTTGGCTGAGCTGTGGGTCCCGTCTGATTGAGAGAAAAGCCGGAAAATGCTTGAAACCCGACTGAGCTTGCATCCGACCTCCGATGTCCAATTAATTTGAAGATTTGGAATGCTTGAACGACGAGGATTTGAATGAGCCTAATATCGCCATGCGTCGTGTGGACGAGCGTTCAGGCGACTCGGCGCCTCGGGAGTCGGTTTTGCCCTGTTTGGACGTTCGGGGTGGAATTTAGCGCCCCCTCGACCCCCGATTGTTTTTTGTGCATCCTTGCATTTGTTTTGGCGATCCTTTTGCCCCGTGAGTGATTGTTGGCTCGTCGCCCCCGGTCGGGGACCGTTGGCCCGGGAGGACCTAGGGACCTTGACCGGGATTTTCTCAGTGTGCCGTGCTCTTCGCTTATTGTTCATGACCCCGTGCCCGCCTATTTGCCTCCGATTGTCGGATGATGAATAGTGTCTCGCGCTTCGGTCGAGAATCCTCGTGTGGGAAGTCGGTGGGCCAAAATGGGGTGCTGACAGCTTGCCCCTCTTTGGTTGCATGCTCGGTTAGAGGATGTAGTCAAAGACCATGAGAGGCACCCATTTGGTCCTGGCGGCCGCTTCTGTCGTCGCTCTCCGTGGTGGCTCGCCCCTCCCCCTGTCATGAGATAGTGGCGTGAGCGGGATTTGGGGAATGTGAAGTGGTAGATGAAGGGCCGAAGCCCGCAGAAAGCAGTAAAATGGACGAGAGGTCCGGAAAGCAGTAAATGTGGACGCGAAGTCTGGAAAGCAATAAAGTGGACGCGGAGTCCGGAAAGCAGTAACCGGACGCAAAGTCCGGGGACGCGAAGTCCTGAAAGCAATAAAGTGGACGCGGAGTCCGGAAAGCAGTAACCGGACGCAAAGTCCGGGGACGCAAAGTCCGGGGACGCAAAGTCCGGGGACGCGAAGTCCTGAAAGCAATAAAGTGGACGCGGAGTCCGGAAAGCAGTAACCGGACGCAAAGTCCGGGGACGCGAAGTCTTGAAAGCAATAAAGTGGACGCGGAGTCCGAAAAACAGTAACCGGACGCAAAGTCCGGGGACGCGAAGTCCTGAAAGCAGTAAAGTGGACGCGGAGTCCGGAAAGCGGTAGCCGGACGCAAAGTCCGGGGACGCGAAGTCCTAAAAGCAGTAAATGTGGACGCGAAGTCCGGAAAGCAATAAAGTGGACGCGGAGTCCGGAAAGCAGTAACCGGACGCAAAGTCCGGGGACGCGAAGTCCTGAAAGCAGTAAAGTGGACGCGGAGTCCGGAAAGCAGTAACCGGACGCAAAGTCCGGGGACGCGAAGTCCTGAAAGCAATAAAGTGGACACGGAGTCCGGAAAGCAGTAACCGGACGCAAAGTCCGGGGACGCGAAGTCCTGGAAGCAGTAAAGTGGACGCGGAGTCCGGAAAGCGGTAACCGGACGCAAAGTCCGGGGACGCGAAGTCCTGAAAGCAGTAAATGTGGACGCGAAGTCTGGAAAGCAATAAAGTGGACGCGGAGTCCGGAAAGCAGTAACCGGACGCAAAGTCCGGGGACGCGAAGTCCTGAAAGCAATAAAGTGGACGCGGAGTCCGGAAAGCAGTAACCGGACGCAAAGTCCTGAAAGCAGTAAAGTGGACGCGGAGTCCGGAAAGTAGTAACCGGACGCAAAGTCCGGGGACGCGAAGTCCTGAAAGCAGTAAAGTGGACGCGGAGTCCTGAAAGCAGTAAGTGGACAGAGTGTAAGGGAAGGTAGAGGTGGAGATGGATGCTAGTCGGTATGTCGGGGACGTCGGCAGAGGCAGATTGCCCCATTTCAAGTCGAGCTTGTTATCGGTCTTTTCCTTGAGTTAGGGCCAAGAGGATTCTCTGTTATGCCTCCCACTCGGTTCGAATCCCCAATCTGTCGCGCAAGCCAATCGCGTGTTCGTCAGGAAGGAGATGCCCCTTGGGGTTCACAATCACACCTGTGCACGGAGACAAGGAAACCTACAAAGGATGTTAGTTGCGCTTAATCGACGAGACGGGTACATATAAGAAGAATCTATGCAAAGATGTGTCGGGGATTTGGTATCGGTGACCGTTGTAGGGTGGTCGTGTCCCTATCGAAGAATGGCTCTTTTAGAAACGGGTAGCCCGTGGAATATGTGCGTAAAGGTAAGAGGAGGGATCTTATGGGATCCTCCAAGTCAAGGATACGTTGATTCGACCCCCATTTCGAAGCGTGTCTCGAGCTTGGAGAGTTTAAGAGAGTTTGCTTGCGTCGGAGAGTGCCGAACCACTATTCGGTGTAGCTTCACAGGGAGAGTGTCGCTTTTCTTTCGTGGTTGAGCCGACATTTTTCCCCTAACTTTTGCCTAGGCCGCGGGATGTGCAACAGCCTAGCGGGGTATTTTATTTAATTTCTCTCACATGAATGCTCACCTTTTGCTACGATTCTCCATGTTTGGATGGGATCGTACCCCTTGGGTCCTCTAACTTTTGCCTAGGCCGCCTCAAAGAGGTTTTCGACCTAGCGAGGGAGTGATTTGTGCTCTCCTTTTGCCGCGACCCCCCTTTGCGGGATTTTAAGTCGTGCCACTCGTTCCCTAGTTTTTGCCTAGGCCGCCTCAAGGAGGTTTTCGACCTAGCGGGAAAATTTATTTTTCTCTCAAGAAAGCTTAGTGTTGGACAGATCGTGGGAATTGAAGCTCATCCACGGAAATAGAAATGTCTTACAATGAAAGGGGCACGGAGCCCGGAGAATAAAGATTATACAAGTGTTCACGGATAATACTTCTTAATGGCGTCAGCGTTGACGGGAATGGCATTTTCAGTGCCGTCCATGTCGCTCAAGACAACCTCTCCTCAGGAGAAAACCTCCTTGACGACGAAGGGGCCATCGTATTTGTACGAGAACTTCCCTCGAGAGTCCGGCGTGACGTGTAGGACTTTCCTCAAAACGAGGTCGCCGGGGTTGAAATCGCGGTGGCGGACTCTTGCGTTGAAGGCTCGAGCCATTCTTTGTTGATAGCACTGTCCGTGGCATAGCGCTTTCAGCCTCTTCTCATCAATGAAATTTAACTGTTCGTACCGCTGCTTTGCCCATTCCGCTTCTTCGAGCTCGGCCTCGGCAAGAATCCTCATGGAAGGGATCTCCACTTCGATTGGGAGGAAGGCCTCCATGCCATAGACTAGCGAGTACGGGGTTGCCCCGGTTGAGGTCCGTATGGATGTACAGTACGCCAAAAGTGCATAGGGGAGCATCTCGTGCCAATCCTTGTAGTTCACTGTCATTTTTTCAATGATCTTTTTGATGTTTTTATTCGCCGCTTCCATCGCACCGTTCATTTGGGGACGGTATGGGGTGGAGTTGCGATGTCGGATTTTGAATTGTGCACAGAGCTCATCGATGACCTTGTTGTTCAGGTTCTTGGCGTTGTCTGTGATGATTGTCGCAGGGACCCCGTATCGGGCAATGACGTCGCGTCTGAGAAAACGGGCCACGGCTTTTGTGGTGACTGACGTAAGAGTGACGGCTTCGATCCATTTGGTGAAGTAGTCGATCGCCATCAAAATGAACATATGCCCGTTAGACGCTTTGGGGTTGATCGGGCCAATCACATCCATTCCCCACATTGAAAAAGGCCATGGTGCCGTCATGGGGCGCAATTCGTTGGGCGGCGCTTTGATTTGATCGGCGTAAACCTGACATCGGTGGCAATGTCTAACATGCTTCACACAATCAGTCTCCATGGTGGACCAATAATAAGCCAAGCACATGATCTTCTTAGCAAGCATGAGGCCGTTCATGTGAGGCCCACAGTTTCCCCCGTGCACTTCCTCCATGAGACGCCGCGACTCGTGTTCGTCGATGCACCGGAGGAGTGTGGAGTCGAAGGAACGGCGGTAGAGTATCTCACCGCTCAGAAAGTAGTGTATCGCGAGGCATCTGAGAGTCTTCCGATCGCGGCGGTCGGCGAATGGGGGGTATTGGCCGGTTCGCAGAAGGTTCTTGATGTCTTCGTACCACGACTTTGCTTCGGAAGCTTCGATTGAATTGCAGTGTGCCGGTCCTTCGGCTATCTCAATCTCGAGGGGCTCGATAAGGTTCTCCCTCGTGATGCTCACCATGGAGGCGAGCGTCGCAAGCGCGTCCGCGAATTGATTTGTCATGCGCGGAGTATAGGTGAATGAGATGTCCTCGAAGTTCTCGGTTAACTTCTCGAGGTACTCGTGATACGGCACTAGCTTCGCGTCTTTCGTCTTCCATTGCCCCAGTGTTTGGAAGATAGTGAGCATAGAATCGCCGAACACTTCGAGCTCTTTTACTTTGAAATCCAACGCTGCTCGGAGGCCGAGAATACATGCCTCGTACTCGGCCACATTATTGGTGCACGGGAAGTCGATCTTTGCCGCTACTGGGTAATAGTGTCCGTCCGGGGATATCAATACTGCGCCGATACCTGATCCCATGGAATTGACAGCACCGTCGAAATACATCTTCCATCCCGGCTCCTCTCCCTCGTCGTCTACTCGGAGGATTCCCTCATCCGGGAAGTCGGGGTTAATGGGTGTGTGGTCTTCAATTGGGAATTCTGCCAAATGATCCGCGATCGCTTGCCCCTTGACCGAAGTGCGGGACACGTACTCGATATCATATTCCGTCAATTGACAACGCCATTTGGCGAGGTTGCGCGTGGAGGAGGGACTATCAAGGGGTCTGCCTTTGACAGCAAGCGGACCGTGTGATAGAGCGTGTATTGTCGGAGCCTTTGCATGACCCACACCAATGCGCAGCACATCTTCTCGATTTCCGGATAATTGGACTCTCCATCGGTGAACTTTTTGCTCAGATAGTAGATTGCGCGCTCCGTGTGCGTGGACTCCTCCTCTTGTCCCAGCATGCATCCTAATGATTGACGGCGCACCGTTAGGTAGAGTACGAGGGGACGGCCTGGTGTAGGCGGGACCAATACCGGTTGTCAGCACCCCATTTTGGCTCACCATTCCAAACAATGATATTAGCAATGACCCAAGCCACGACTTGAGCAGAATACAGAAAACGGCTCGGCAGAGCAAGAAATCACTATTCATCCTCAAGTTGGCAAAATTGAGCAAATGGCCCATGGACATGACAGAAGGACTCTAGGGGTCACCAAAGGGGAACAGAGCGACCAAAGAACTCAACAATGTCCAAAACCGGCGTTTTCAGTGTATTACACGGACGGCACTATTTTCCGATAGTTCGCTCGATCATCGGAAGATAGTGAATATTGGACTCCAAAAATCCACACCAGTGCCAAATAGATGAAAAGTGTCCCCAAAGGCATTTTGCAAATCATCTGTTCTATACAGAACAACTTTCTGTATACAGACAACTTTCAGTGGAAGTCCAAAAATGCCGGTTTCCTGGAGAAAAGTTAATTCCAAATATCAGACGCGGCCATGCCCCATCAGCACACAGAGTAGGAACAACGCTTCAGATTGTCTTTTGGAAGTCACACAGACACTTCAAATGACTTCCGAACGGCAAAACAAGCATACCCCTCTTCAGAAGAGCATAGCCGGAGAAGGGTCTGATGGAATTACGGCAAACGAAGTTCATACCGCATTGCCCAGAAAACTCTAGCAGACATTCACAATTGGGCAAAACAGACAGCAAAACCCTTCGCGGTTTCCCGAGTAACCTCCGAAGAGCGGAAATGACCATTTTCAGTGGAAATCCATATCCGGAGGTCCTCTTTGGGGAAATTTGACGCCGAATGCTTACGTTACACAATGCTAGCCTTCTTAAGGCTCAATGTGGAGTCGTCGGAATAATTCACACAACTCATCTAGATCTCTCAAACAGTGCTTTAGAGGTCTCAGATACACTCTTCAAGTCCTTGGAGGTCTAATCTTGACAAACAGAGATTACAGTAATCTCCGGAGTGCCCAAGCAACTCAGAAGTCATCTTGAGAAAACCAGTCTCGGCCTCCTAGGACGTCTCCGGCCCCACGTTAGCATTACCGGCTTAAGGGATGATTGTTCACGTGGTTTGACAACTTATGCCAAAATGACCAACATGAGATGCAGACACGGGATATGCTGTCAGAAGCGGACAACTTCGCCCCGATCACTTGCAATGGGCAAAATCGGCTCCCGAGCCCCACACACATCCGGGACATTTCTCAATAGAAAATGTCAATCTTGGGCTCATTAACTCCGTTTTCACGCGTATACCGACAATTCGACGTTCAATTCGAACCACGAACTTCGAATACGCGACCAATCGAGACCCGAGTCTTTTCCCGGTTTCTCCTCACAAGCCGTGGGACCCACGGGCTGCCCAAGGGCAACCGCCCTTTGCCCCAAACTTTTCGGCCTTTTCCCCTTTCCTCTCTTGCCCTCACCTAGCCCAAAATATCTTTGGTCTTCCAAGTCAACACTCAAGCCATTAACTCCACCTCCATTAATGCTTCTTGGCTCTTCCTCATCAAGATACTTAGATGACATTCATCCTCACCGAGCGCAGCCAGGCGTCACCGAGCGCAGCCAGCATCCGCAGCCAGGCGTCACCGAGCGCAGCCAGCATCCGTCACCAGGCGTCACCCGCGCACGCCCGCGCCCGTCACCAGCGCACGCCCGCGCCCGTCACCAGCGCACGCCGCGCCCGTCACCAGCGCACGCCCGCGCCCGTCACCCGCGCACGCCCGCGCCCATCACCCCCGCACGCCGGCGCCCGTCACCAGCGCACGCCGCGCCCGTCACCAGCGCACGCCGCGCCCGTCACCAGCGCACGCCCGCGCCCGTCACCAGCGCACGTCCGTGCCCACTAGCTCCCGTCACCGTGCTCGACCGTGCCCGTGCACGTCCATCCTTGCACCCGAATACCCTTTTAAGGGTTCCACCGAGTCACCCGACTCTCAAACACTTCCCCGACTCTTTCCTCGTATTCCGAGGCTAGGTAAAACACTTTCGACTTAGAGGAGTTAGGACTTTTTATATTTTTGCATGGCTATGGAGTATTATGGTGTTTTCATGCATGTTTCATTCACAAGATTTAATTTTTATGCAATTTTATGTTATATTATACACGTACACTATCTTAGGACTTGCTACCATGTCGGAAAGGGGCTTGGATCATCATAAAGAAGACTATCCCGACCCTATTATGGCACATTAAGTCTCGGCCAATTCTCTAAAGGAGAGGGTTGAGATTTAAATTGCTCTTTTCGGGTTAAGATCGGTCTCCTTAGCCTATTCAAGTTAATTTCCGAGTTTGTTTATCATTATTGCATGCATGAAGCCGGTGTTATGTTATCCTTTTCCTTAATTAACACGTTTGTGAATGTTTGTATGTTTGAATGAGCTAAACAAATCGTGATAACGCCGGCTTTTGTTAAAAAAGGGTGCTATTTATCACGGTCGATGTTTGAGTATGCGAGAAATAATTAAACCACGATTAGGAAATCGTTCATGACTCGGATAGAGCCATGAGAACCTTCGGCCACCCTTCACAAGATGAAGCCGAGGGCTTCTTGGCCTTCCTTGAGTCAAGAATGAATTCCTTATCTCAAGTTTAATTTGTTGATCGGATGATGTGAAGTTTTACTTCAATGTCTTTACGATTCCCATATTAAAATATCATGTAAAGACTCTTTTAAACAAAGCATGCATGGATTCGAGTATCGATGACTAATTCGGGTCCATTTGGTTATGAGGATAGTTTCGGTCATTAGACCAAATTATCCTCGATCCTTATGGAATCGTCTTGGTCGTCGAGTCGCGAATCGTTTTCACAATTAATGCATTCGGCACAACCCTTAAGCATTAATGCCACAAATTGGTTAATCGGGACGCTCACACGATTAAACTCACTTCATACTGATAAAGTTTACCCGAATTGGACATTAACTGATAACTCGCGTCGACGAGTCGTCAAAGGATGTTGGTGCCCTTTTTAAACTTATCAATTTCAAAACCCGAAACGCGCGGTCCGACGTGGCATGGACGTCTAAAAAGGGCTTTTGTGTCTCAACTTGAGTTTTCACTTGATTCCAGGTAACTCAGGTCAAGATACAGAAGATCTTTCTAGATCACTTCCGGGCAGATCGACCGGTTCTTTGGCTTTTTTGGGGTTCTTGCACAACCCTGGATGATCCAGGGAATCGGTCGACACCGGCTACAGGCCGAGGTGGCCCGCACTGCGATCTTTCCCCTTTTCTGAAAACAATTTTCAAATAAAGGGCAAAATCGTCTTTTCACAATTCAGCGACATCTTTAGGGTTAGCATAATAGAAACACTACAGTACGGGATAAGAACGGGCTACCTGTTCAGGTGCAGGTTCATCTGCATAGCCTTTTCTTATCTAACTGATGAGTTTCTGCTATCCTAACATAGACTCGGGTAACTAGAATAGTTGATCCTTGTCATAAAACCTGTGAAATGCTGATTAACCTTTCACTCGACCTAACCAAACACTAGATAATGGTTAGGAGGAATTCTAGATTCCAAATCTAGAGTCAAAACACGAGTTTGGTTAATTCAGTGGTAATTCAGTGTCACAATACAGAACAACTGTAAAAGCGATTCACACACCTGAGATTTGACTCTCTTTGTCAAGTTCTCAAAACAAAGCCGAATGCTGAAACATTGGCATATGTTTGATTGTTTAGCATATGGCATTTGCTTGCAAAAACACCCCTGGGTTAATAATCTGTTAATTCACGTAAACAAGACAATAACAAACACTTTGTCTGTTATTAACCTGTTGCTTGTTATCTTTCTGCACCTGTTTGCCATGCGGGTCGGGCCTGACCCCTAGGCCGAATAATATTAGGGTTCAACGCCCTAATCATCGAGCACAGGGTCTAACACCCTAATCAACACTCACAGGGTCCAACGCCCTATTCAGTGAGAGCGTTCATTGAATTTCAGTTCTTCGGTCTTTTCCCTAAACTCACGGTGAGTTAGAGTGGAATAATAACCGAACGCGAAACGACTGGAATTCGACCCTTTTGTAATTTGTATTTATTGTTTTTGAGAGCATTGTAAGGATTCTATTTGGTGCATTTTATTCTGTAAGAATTCCAGTCGGTGAGCGAACGGTCCGAGAGTCGAATTAATCGAATCGGTCTAATGCTTGCCCAGACACAAGTGAATCCAAGATATCGCGGTTCTGGTTCACGCAGGGATTCAACCTCCATGGTTCGATGAACTGTAATGCAAGATTGTGAACCAATTCCCCGACATATAGATTTACTTCTTTCCCGGCTTCTCAACCGACATCGTTTGGTTCATCGAATATCCGGTGTCAAAACGTGCGAGCCGAGTGCAGCTTAATTCACGCGGTAAATAATAAAACATGCAAGCCTAGCAAACCAGAGTACCGAAAGGGCGTGCGGGATATAGGCCCGCACGTAACATGAACCCCCGAACACGGATTTTCCGGTTCCGCACAGATCAATGCCTTAACAACAAACTAGGTGTTCCATACCCCTAGACCCAGGGTAACTTATCCGCCCTCGACCTTCGGGTCGTAAAATGATAAGTGGCGACTCCTTCTCTCACGCATGTCCGACGCGCGTCCCCGCGGGAAGGTGGACGTTCCGACCAAGCCGCGCGATCCAAAAGCGCGCGATGCGGGCCCCGACGAGAGTCAATATTCGGGTCCGTACAGCTTGGCGACTCCACTGAGGACATACTTAGTGGGTTCAGGCTCGATCCCGTTTGTTTGCTTGCATGTTCATTTACCGCTTTCTGCAATTTTCCGCTTATCTACTTTATGCACCTTTACTTTCCGCACTTGCATTGCATCATACTAGTGGATTTAGGTACCTCGCCTGAAATCCCACGGGCGCCAATTTAGGAAGCTAGGTTAGTCAGAGGTTCCGAGTAAGGGAACGGATCGAGTCGGCTCCGCCACCGAACCGGCCCCCAAAGATCCTCGCTCGATTTCAAGGAATTGACACCCTTGAATCGAGGGCCCCCATCCCTAGTTAGTGGTTTTCCCAGTAGAGCACTGAAACCATGCATAAACAGGGACCGTCATGCTGGGCCAAAAATAACCTTCACGCCGCCTACCGACCCAAAAGTTGAGTCTTTGAGTCGGCTCGTAGTTTTCTTTTTTAGGCGAGCCTTTTGTTGTTTTCACTAAGAGAGTGTTGTATAATGTAAAGAACTCGTGCTATAATTTATTTTCTGTACCTGCATGCATATTTCCAAAACAAACTAGGACATTACATCAGTTTGTTTATAAACATTAAACCAATATCTTATCCATTTAGGTAAGAATGGATCGCCCGCGTCCCTGTCCTAGGCTGGATGTCATCATCACACCGTCAGCGGACATTACTCGCCTTTGGAACATATTCCGCCCAGTAGACCGCGCATTCCTCCGGCTCTTCATAGGAGACCTACCATTGCTCGCCGATTCTCCCATTGATTGGACCCTACTCAGAACTGCCATTAGTTTTTGGGATACTCAGCGAGCCGTTTTCAGCTTCCATGGGACAGAGTTAGCACCTACAGTAGAGGAATATGCGACGCTTCTTCAGCTGTCTACACCGGTTCATGACATCGTGGTGCCCAACCCGTTTGCCACGATACAGAACAGACTAGCCGTCCTTTTAGGTCTCCGCAACGAAGAAGTTTATTGCGAGCTTCAGTATGGAGGGGAGCACAGCATTAGGACCACATGGCTCATAGACTTCATACAGACCCGTGCTTTGAATGCCACAGGAGAGTCTTATCAGCGCGACGCTTGTCACGGATTTCTTTTACTCATCTTCGGAACCATGCTATTCCCGTACTCGTCGCACCTCACAGACGGGGCACTTGCTCAAGTCATCCTCCAAGTGGTAGGAGGCCATAGTTATGTGGAAGCCGTTTTGGCTGAGACCATTCGGTCTCTTGACTATGTACGAGAGAATCGACGGGGCAGGATGAGAGGATCTCCACATTTGCTTCAGATTTGGCTTCTCGCACACCTCAGGCCGTTCGGCTTATCTCATCCTTTTTCATGTATCACCGACGAGCGATCACTCATCGCTCGCTTACTTCATGTGTTTCGACCTTCCGACCGTAACTACACCGATTGGATGCAGTTTATGGAGGAGCTCACCCCAGCACAGTTTTTATGGACTACACGTTGGAATCCTGGCGGTCCCATGATCATGGGATGTCCTTCGATTATAGGACTTCCCTTAATCAGTCATTTGGGGAGCACACTTATCTTTCCATCCCGAGTCATCAGACAACTCGGCGGGTTACAAGATATTCCTATAGAAGCAGATCGCACTTCACACCGCTTCAGATGGTCAAACACCACAATTTCACTCCCGGATAGGATTCTACGGGTTAGAGAGGTCCGACGCTTATGGAGCACGCGCATCGTCCAGCAATTGTACTTTCCAGAACATCCCACTGACGAGGAGCGAGCTTTTGCAGCTACAGCAGCGTATGTGATGCAGTTCCATCCATATGGATTCGCACCTGTTCGTCGACTACGCATGCCACGGATACTGCCAACATCGCACGCAGACATTTCGGATGCAGAGAGCTCAAGTCAAGGAGTCGCACGCACAGAGCTGCAGGTTATTAGAGCAGAACGAGATCGTCTTCGCTGTGAGCTAGTGGATATTCGCGCAGAACTCACTGATCACAGAGAGCTTCAGAGCGAGTTGGTTCAAACTCGTGCACGCGTAGCCGGCCAAGACAGGGAGATAGCGCATTTGAACGCTACGCTGGATCGAGCGCAGGCAAGAGCGCGCAGGATCTCCCACCCTTGAGCTCATTTACTGAGCGTTTTTGCCTGTACAGAATCCGCGTAGCGCTCACTCAGCTACGGGTCGTAACAGTTGGCGGTTTAATGTTTATGTTTCCTTTTGAACAGACTGCCTTTGTAAATTATGAAACGCGAATCAAGCTGATGTAATGGCATTAGTGTTTTTAAACTCATACATCTCATGCATTTATATACTGTCATTTACATCTAGAAGATGGTTAACACATAACAATTGCACTTATACACTTACACATATATAGGTATTAACAACTGGCGTCGCATCGATACCCTACTCGGGCACGCGGAAAAATGGCTGAAGAGCAACAACCTGTTATCTCGGAGCAAGACGCGCCACCGATGCCTGCACAGTCCATCCCGGAAGACACACACGTGATATCATTCCCAGCACCTACAATGTATTCCGGTGTTATTCCAGCGCACTTCCCTTCTCCTGCACAAGTGTCACCCAATGTTGTCGATCCCGTGCGCTTTGCCGCACTTGAAGGGATCGTTAATCAGTTGGCTGCCAATATGAACACCAATATGACAGAGCTCATGGCAATGCTTCGGGATCAAAACCGAGCTTCCTCAAGCCATACTCCGCCTCCTGAACACAGGACAACTGTTCATCGGAATCCGATTGACCCTCCTATTTATGTGACTGATAGCGAAGATATGTCTTTTCCAGCAACGACATATGTGCCGACAATCACTCCAGTCAGTGATCCTATGCCACCACCACCGGCTCCGACATCAGTGCCATTTCCACCCGCGGCGTTCCTATCAACAGATCCCGCAATGATCACTTTGCCGCCGCTCACCATACCTACTCAATCCCCCATTTACACCGTTCCACCACCGACAGTTCCTCCAGTCGCGATCACACAAGTCCCTGCTCCCACTATGGAACCTTTTTCATTCCAAGCTCCACAAACCCAAATGAGCTTCTCCTATCAAACTCCACCGCCTCTAAATATTCCTCCCACTGAGCCTGGCACACCTACTCATGCCGCACCTGCAATTCTACCGACGAACATTCCTCCTGAAAATGAACAGGAGAAAAGAATGAAGAGAATGGAGGAAACCATTCGAACCCTCCAAGCAGGCACGTCCGTCATGACTTCAGCGACAGTGACTGGAATCTCTTTCCAGGCATGTTGTTACCCCCTAAGATCAAAATTCCAGATTTCAAGAGGTACGACGGGACCAAAGACCCTCGGCATCATCTCCGTCACTACCATAGCAAATGCTTCCGTATTGGGATTATGAGGAATTTGTCGTCCAGACTTTCCAAGACAGTCTTACGGGATCAGCGCTAGATTGGTTTATGACCCTGAAAGCCGGCGACATCTCTACATGGACAGATCTCTCTCAGAAATTCCTCGACCAATACCGATTCTGTGCAGAGACACCTCCTACTCTTCTTGATCTTAGCATGGCAGAGATGAAAGAAAGTCAAACTTTCGAATTAAAGGGAATGCGGAACGGAATGGCGGGTCAACTGAGCGTCAGCAAGTTCAACTGTTTCATTCTACGCTCAGAGGCGCGTATTATTCACATCTCCTGGCTCATACTTCCTCTTTCTCAGACCTGATTGAGGCAGGAAAGAAAGAAGTTGGATATGGGAGTTAAGTTAGGAAGAATTGAAGATCCGGCAAGGAATAAAGACAGAGAGACACCGAAGAAACAAACTGCCGGAACATCAGAAGAGACAAAAACGCGACTATCGGCATCGTCAATCCTGGACATCAAGCTCCACACCCAAATGTCGGTGGACTACGCCCCTGCATTACCGATTTCTCAGCCATATGCGCATCCCGTGCAGTATATGCAACCTCATCAAACGCCGCAAGCTTACTTCTCAACCCCGCCCACTGTTATCCAGTCGCAACCTCCGCAACCGTACCCTTCTGTTCAAGTTCAACCAGTTAGACCCCCGACTTCGAGGCCTCCTCAGCCGGCTCAACGTGTCCCAGCTCCTAGAACTCAACAAGACAATACTGCTCAACCGCGTTCACGCAAGCAATACACCAATTTGCCGGCTCCTCCCTCTTACATATTCAGACAGCTCCTTGCAGGCGACAAGATCAAAACGGAAGCACCAAATCCTCGTTTCGATCCGTCCATGCAGAACCAGAATCTTCGATGCGAATTTCATCGGGGTGCTCCTGGTCATACCCTGGACACTTGTTGGAGACTCCGGGATAAAATTCAGGAGATGATTGATGCAAGACAAATCTCCTTTAATGAGGTGAAGCCGCCAAATGTCCGTGCAAATCCTCTTCCGGATCATGGATCAGGTGCAGGACCTTCTGTGAACATGATTAGCATTGCTGCTATTGAGGAGGAAGAAGATGCGCAAAAGCCTCAATTCCATTTGCTATTAACTATGCTCCAGTAGAACTCGCATTCGCTCCCGCCCCGTTCGTTATAGAAGTTCCTGCAAAGAAGCCTTATCACGATAGTCGAGTTCCCTGGACATACGAGAGCGAGGTTGCCAGTGCAGAATTGAAGATGAGCACGATGGGAATCACGCGTTCGGGACGAGTATATCAGGGTCCAGAGCATATTGACAAAGGAAAGGCTCTTGCTACTGAATCCTCAATCGCTCCAAAAGCCGTGTCATTCTCTACAAAGAAGGTCACCGATCAAGAAGCCGAAGACTTCATGAAGGTGATCAAAGCAAGCGAGTACAAAGTGATCGAGCAAATGAGCAAGTCACCAGCTCATATATCATTGCTCGCATTGCTTTTGAACTCCGAACCTCATCGGAACGCTTTGCTGAAAGTTCTCACCGCGGCACAAGTCCCGAAAGATACTGCACCGAATAGAATTGAGGAGACGGTGAATTCTATTTTCTCAAATCAGATTTCCTTTTCGGAAGACGAAATTCCCACGGAAGGACAAGCACATTTGCGGGCGTTGCACATAGTTTGCAAGTGCAACAACCACATCGTTGGTCGAGTCATGATCGACAACGGCTCTGCTCTTAACGTTTGCCCCGTCTCCACGTTGAAACAGATGAACGTGGACATGAGTCACATTCGTGCAAGCAAGACCACCGTTCGAGCCTTTGACGGCTCTAAGAGAGTGGTGAACGGTGAAATTGATCTCCTAATCGAGGTGGGTCCTTGCTCATTCTCTATTACCTTCCAGATCTTGGAAATACCCAATGCTTTTAGTCTCCTACTTGGAAGACCATGGATTCACGCCGCCGGCGCCGTTCCTTCATCATTGCACCAGAAGTTAAAATTCTTTGCCGAAGGCAAACTCATCACTGTCAACGGCGAGGAAGATTACGCGGTCTATAAGAAACGGCCATCCCTTATATCAGCATTGGAGAAGATCAGAATCTCCCTTTCCATTCTTTTGACATGATCTCCGTAATTCGAGACTACGGAGAGGTTAGTCCATCGCGAACTGATCGCATGATTGGAAAGGTTCTCTTGAAGAACAATTATGTCCCTGGAACTGGACTCGGGGCACGCGCACAGGGAATCCTTCGACCAATCGAAATGGAGGAATACCGCAATAGGAGGGGACTCGGCTTTCGCCCTTCCTGCCATGAGGTCACACAAGCCCGTCGCGGAAAACATCTACAACCTTGCTGCACATTATGGGAAGCTCTATAGGGGCATGCCATTTCCACCACTCTCACAGTTTTTTGCAGCACCACCACAAATCATGGGAGATACCTCAGAGAACCCAATCACTGAAACAGATGACTTCTCTTCGGATGCGGTTGAAGCGTTTTTGGCTTTGCCAGCCATACATGCCGTCATTGAGGAGACATCTTCTAAGGTTCATATCCGTCCTGCACAGGAAGATGAGGAGCTTACCAACTGGACTTCAATCCCGCTCTACTCGGCCATAGTTGCCGATGTGTAAGACGGTCTTTATACATAATGCTACCTGCATGTCGGCAATGCCATAAGCCACATGACAGAAGAGGGGTTTTTGTTATGGCTTGTTAATAGAATCCTTGCATGTTTTTGATTTCCTGTCCCTAAATTCTCTCTTGCACTCGCTTCTAACATCTTTAATTTCTAAGACAATTCACTTTCATGTCCAGGCTCCAATCGAATCCAAATCATGGATATAACGATTCGGATTCACTCGAAACACATCTCGGAAGAGTCCCTACCCATATACTTCGGGGAGGACTTGACGAGGATGGTCGCGTGCCCGAGATAGAAGAGAGTTTGCATCGTCTCGAAAACCACCACCTCACTTCCGTTGAGCCAACCGAAGACATCAACGTAGGCAATGCAGACGAACCACACACCCCCTTAGAATCGGAATAGGACTCGACTCTGCACAGAGGACCCGAATGATCGACTTCTTGACAGAGTACCAGGAGTCTTCGCTTGGTCCTACGCCGATATGCCAGGCCTAGACCCCTCAATCGTAAAGCATTTCCTCCCACTCGATACTGAAAGATTCCCACCCAAACGCCAACACTTGCGACGTCAAAGAGCTGACCTTCTCTTACGCATTAAGGAAGAAGTCATCAAGCAAGTAAGGCGGGATTCCTGGAGGTATGCAATTACTCTGAATGGTAGCGAACATTGTTCCAGTGGAAAAGAAAAAATGGGAAAGTCAGAGTCTGCATCGACTACCGAGATCTCAATAGGGCTAGCCCAAAGGATAATTTTCCGCTCCACACATCGATTTCTTGGTGGACAATACAGCACGCCACTCACAATTTCTCTTCATGGACGGTTTCTCTGGATACAATCAGATTCAGATGGCCGAAGAAGACAAAGTCAAGACCACATTCATCACGATGTGGGTACATTTTGCTACAAGGTCATGCTTTCGGTCTCAAAAAATGCCGGGGCCAACCTATCAACGAGCAATGGTCACTCTCTTTCATGACATGATGCATAAAGAGATCGAGGTCTATGTAGACGACATGATCGCGAAGTCCAAAGAAGGAGAAGATCATTTGGTTAACCTCAAACGATTGTTCGACCGCCTCAAGAAATACAAACTCCGACTTAACCCAACAATGCACATTTGGCGTCAAGTCAGGGAAATTGTTAGGGTTTATAGTCAGTGAGGAAGGCATCAAGGTCGACCCTGACAAAGTTAAAGCGATCATGGAATTGCCCCCTCCACGACAGCGAGAAGTGAGGAGAGCTTCTTAGGACGGCTGAATTACAGTCGCGTTTTCATCGCAAATTTGACAGAGTGCCAACCACTCTTCCGTTTGCTTCGCAAGAATGCAGCGGGGGTCGAATGGGATGATGAGTGTCAGAAAGCTTTTGATACCATCAAGGCATATTTAGTCAGAGCCGCCGGTAGTTCCACCTTCACCTGATCGTCCTCTCATTTTGTACTTGACGGTGCGCCGACAATCCATCGGATGCATGTTAGGACAAAAGGACGAGTCCTCTCACGCAGAGCGAGCCATTTATTATTTGAGCAAAAAGTTCACTGAAGGGGAGTCCAACTACCCTGAGATAGAGAAAAGTGTTGCGCACTTGTGTGGGTCATGCAGAGACTCCGGCAATACACTCTCTACCATACTGTTCGCCTGCTGTCGAAGACAGATCCTTTGAAATATCTGCTTAGTACTCCGTCCTCCATGAGGAACATAGCAAAATAATGGCGTTGCCAACTGACGGAGTACGACATCGAATATGTGTCGCGCACATCAGTCAAGGGCCAAGCGATAGCAGATCATTTAGCAGAATTCCCGATTGTCGATGACACACCGATCGACTCTGATTTCCCCGACGAAAAAATCCTCCAAATGAGTGGTGAGGAGGAAACCACCAGATGGAAGATGTACTTCGATGGTGCAGTTAATTCCACCGGATCAGGGATTGGCGCAGTGCTGATATCCCCGGAAGGGCGCCATTTTCCTATTGCAGCGAAGATTGATTTCCCCTGCACCAAACAACATAGCCGAATATGAGGCATGTATCCTCGGCTTGCAGGCGGCAATCGACCTCAAAGTCAAGGAGCTTGAAGTGTTTGGAGATTCCATGTTCACAATCTTTCAGACACTCAAACAATGGAAGACGAAGAGATCCAAAATTGGTGCCATATCATGAGTACCTTGAAGACTTGACAGAAAACTCAAGGACATCTCATTTACATACACACCACGCATGAAGAACCAGTTCGCTGAATGCACTCGCAACACTCGCTTCCATGGTTAGCATTACAAAAAGAGAATATCATCGAGCCCCTCGAATTTGAGATTGCTCAGGGTCCTGCCCATTGCGATGTAATCGACGCTATCGACGGCAAGCCGTGGTACGCAGACATTAAACACTTGCTACAAACGGGTCAGTTCCCAGCATTCACGACGATCGAACATGACCGAGACTCTTCGGCGCATTGCAGCAAATTTTCTTCTGAGCGGTGAAATCCTTTACTGCCGTTCTTTCGATGCCACACTGCTTCGGTGTGTTGATGAGCAATGAGGCAAACGCCTCATGGAAGAAGTGCACGAGGGAAATTGCGGACCTCATATGAATGGGCTCATGCTAGCAAAGAAGCTCATGCGACTTGGGTACTTCTGGTCCACCATGGAG